>NC_091132.1:27354605-27582105 GCF_040183065.1 Periplaneta americana | reverse complement strand
CTACTACTACTACTACTATTTTAATGTGTGTATGCATTCTGGCTATGTCTATTCACATTTATATCTTCTACAATAAAGTTTATCCATCCATCCATCCATCCATCCATTCATTTATAGCTTATCTGATGCGAATTGTTGCTGACAAAATGCTATGAATCTTCTAAGACAAAATCTATAATATGTAGTTTGTGGTGAACTTTATTTATTAGGCCACTTAAAACCTCTTATATCTCAAACATATCTTAAAACTCATATTATATATTTGTCAATAATATAATATCTTACAGTATTGAAATATGGTTAAATAGCAGGGTTATATCCAAAGTTCTCATTCTTCCGAAAAAGGCTAAATGAATACCAACATTATGATGAACACCAGAGAAAAGATTTAGAATGTCGTAGATTTATATTTAATTAAATAATTATAATCATAATAATTATTATGTGTTAAAGGAAACCTCAACGAAATTGTATGAATTTTCACAGTTGCAGCCCGGGATATAATATTATTATCTGTTTCAATGTCGGAGAAATATCGATATGACGTAACAAAATATACATTTTTAATGTAGGCTAAATGAAGTGATTTTAAATATGAGAAAAACTGATATTAGTACATCTTAAGAACCAAAATGGTGTTAAATTAACGATCAGAAATGTACAGGGATCCTGATAAACCGAGGAGAAGATTAAAAGACGATCTGTTCTGAGAAAGTAAGGGGCTATAATATGTCCTGACTTTGATGGCAGAAGAAAAAAAAATTATAGCGTACGTCATAACTCTTTTTATATACGTAGCCTACATCATTAAATGTTAATTTGCTCCATCTCTGATGTAAATATCTCGAATCTTCCGGCAGAAATATCGCTCTCTCATACTCTACGTAGAACGCAGAATAAATCAGTTCAGAGAGGGGACTGTAAACTTATTCAGATGGAATAAAAATGTGACATTATGTTCCCCAACGCATATCCTCGCCTAGTCACATTCTAAGATTGTAGGGGACTTCGAGACTTCAACACTTCGAGCTGCATACTAAAAGACTTTAAGAACTCGCATAGTATGAAGGAGATAGCCTCCAGCAGTGTCGTATGTTATCACTAACACGTCTTGTTTCTTAATATCTTAGCCCAGATTATATACACCTACATTTATGAAGGGAAGACTGCCTTCAACTATGACACAAAATGTTATAACGCTTGTTACTAATAATAATAGTCTTATGGTTACACTTTAAAACCATTTTCCAACAAAATGATTGACACATATTAATTTCAATTAACTTCACGCCCATCATTCATTTCTATGATAACACGTCTGTAACAATAAAATTGCAATGAGTGATATATAACTACGAATACTTAAATTTTAAGTAACAGATTTTCAATAATAATAATAATAATAATAATAATAACAATAATAATAATAATTATTATTATTATTATTTATTCATTTTATTTATTTATTAATATTTGTGTGCTGAACAACAGCCAGAGGCCGATTATAATTCAGTACAATACACAAACAGAAGATACAAAGGTGCAAAAATAAATAAATAATATCCTAAATCAAGAAAAACATACATAAATAAAATTGAGAAAAAGGACAGTAAATACTAATAATCAAAATGAAAATATACTTTAAAAGGATCTAAATTGTGCCCATGCAAATTGGCATATTTTATGCATCTACAGACTGGAGAAAGTGATTTTGAATTTCTGTTGTAAAACATTTTTTGGAATCTTAAACCACTAGTGTCAGAGTTGTAAGCTGCAATACCGGTTGTGGAGCTAGATCGGAGCTTGAACTTGCTTATGTCTGTGGAAACACCGGAGCACGCAACCAGTCTAGTGGAGCGCTCCGCTCCGTTTAGTCCCTGTCTGACATCGCTGTCTTAAACCCTTTTAGGAACACGAAGGCTGATATTGTTTATGATAGACTTACAATCAATATCACCCTTGATAACTTTGCAAAAAAAATTGATAATCAAGATTTTGACGTCTAGAATAAAGGCTACAACAGTTAAAATATTTACAGGTAATCTCATAATTGAAGTCAGAGGAATTGGGTATAAATCGAAAAGCACATAAGGGAATAAATTTTCTTTGAATATTTTCCAATTTAACCGAATCTGTTGAAGTAATGGAATTCCAGGCTACAGATGCATATTCAAGTTTAGATCGCACCAAAGTAAAGTATAGATTTAATAGAGACGCAGAAGTAGAAAAAGAATAAGTTATAGACCTTATTGAACCAAGCATTCTTATTGAATGATTATAAATATATTGAACATGATCGTGAAAATATAATTTAGAATCAAGTAATACACCAAGATCTTTAATAGAGCGTTTCCTAATAATAGAGACGTTATTAAGAGAATAATTAATTATTTTTCAATTTCTAAATGTACACTTAAATAATATGTTTTATTGCCTCTATATAGAAAATGTAAAGAGAGTGTACTGAGACGATAAAAATATTTTTGAAATTTTCATAGAATTAAAACTTTCCAATATCCGAAATGACTTTCTGTCTATGTACAGTGATTTTCACTGGATTATTGGAGGATTTTGTTTACATTCAGTATCTAGAGGTCAATGCAAGGGTGAACAGTACTCACGAACTATAATCCTTTCCAAAAACATCAAGGATTATTATGATTACTGAAAAATTACACAAAACAGCGATTTATTCATTAGGGGATCTAAAAATTTCTATGATTACATTTTTCCTGTAATATAATCTGACAGTTGAAATGGGATAAACAAAATTTCTCCAAAAATAAATCTGCCATAGAACTTAATTATTGCTTACATAACTTTGTCCAATATGAAACCTCTTCAAGAGAGAGAGCTTAAAGGATATACACTACTGCATACAATATCCCTTAAATGCTTTCTCATAAGACCAGGACAATATAAAGCATAATACTTACTTACTTACAAACGGCTTTTAGAGAACTCGGAGGTTCACTGCCATCCTCACATAAGCCCGCCATCGGTCCCTATCCTCAGCAAGATAAATCCAGTCCCTATCATCATATCTCACCTCCCTTAAATCCATTTGAATATTATCCTCCAATTTATGTATCGGCCTCCCCAAAGGTCTTTTTCCCTCCGGCTATTCAACTAACAGTCTATATGCATTTCTCGATTCGTCCATACGTGCTACATGCCCTGCCCAACTCAAACGTCTGGATTTATGTTCCTACAGAGCACAATACAATTAGGTAAATTCAGTTAAATATCTTACCGTGTATCATTCTATATTATTTGTTTGTTGTGTTTCTTGTTCTATGGCCATGGACGATTGACACGAAGATAAGTTTGGTTACCATCCGACTACATACATGATTGTTTTGCTGGTTTGTTGACATCTAGAGCTGCGTTACTACTCTTCATTCGTTAGAAATATAGTCCAAGCTCAACTTAATACTTTCGGTACAACTTTCTAGCTCTACTTGTTTACTGGCTTTTAAGGAACCCGGAGGTTCATTGCCGCCCTCACATAAGCCCGCCATTGGTCCCTATCCTGAGCAAGATCAATCCATTCTCTATCATCATATCCCACCTCCCTCAAGTCCATTTTAATATTATCTTCCCATCTACGTCTCGGTCTCCCAAAAGGTCTTTTTCCTTCCTGCTCCCAACTGACACTCTATATGCATTTCTTGATTCGTCCATACGTGCTACATGCCCTGCCCATCTCAAACGTCAGGATTTATTCTCTAGGGGCGTGAGCATTTATAACTACGATATCGCACCATCTACCCTTAAGCACTAAATACGATAACCTATCACTGATAAATTTGACCATTTTTACTGCTGATTTTATTCTTTTATGGATAAAGAATCCTGTTCCTAATTGGTGATTATCGTTTCCTTCCCCATAATACAACAAGTAATCTCCTATTTGTGTTATGCCATTCCCATCTAACCTAACCTCCTGTACTCCCACAAAGTCTATTCTATATCTAGCTAGTCCTTTAGCTACTAATGTTACCCCTCCTGTTCTATATAGACTTGTAACTTTCCAAGTACCAAATCCCAAAATCTCCTTTGCTGGCCAGAGAATCAGTCCCATTCCGAGGCTTATTTGAAGGTTTCGTAACAAGCTGTTTTTTTACGGTGATGGGTTGTTAGACCTTCGCCCAACCCCCAAGCTGGAGGACCACCACTCATCGGCTGTCCGCGACCGCTTATTCAATATATTCACAGCTACCCTCCATATCTGGAGGCCGTCTCCTCGATCCGCAACCTGAGGACGCGCCATGCTGTGGTGATAGGGACCCACAATAATAATAATAATAATAATAATAATAATAATAATAATAATAATAATAATAATAATAATAATAATAATAATAATAATAATAATAAAAATAATAATAATAACAATTTTAAATCCAGGTATAGGCCTAATAACAGAATAATGCGGACACAGTGGTTCAGTTGGCCCAGTACTCAGTATAGGTATATAGTTTGTAAAATTTATTGAAAAGAATATCGAAAGTTTGTACCATAGAAGATTATCGCAATAGATCTTCTAGATCTCAGTGCTTGGTCGTAGTGCGCCCCCCCCCACTCAAATTCAATTCAATATCTTTGAATGAGGATAATATTTATTTATTTATTTATTTATTTATTTAACTAGCTAGCTAGTGAGTACAAATTAAATTTATAAAACAAAAATGTTTCTAATCACTACCGTAAGAGCCAGGCTCGTGCACTGTGTGGTCTTAGTCAATAATATAACATAAAATTTACAAGGACAATTTACTAAATACACCAAGTAACTTAATTCAAACCAATAAATACAACACAAGAGCAAGAATAAAGAAGAAAGAGAAAAAGAGAGAAAAACACATTTAATATGAATTGACAATCCGACAGAAGCCAGTGATATTCAATAAAAACATGAATATAGTCGACAGAAATAAAAGGTAAAAAAAATACATTTGTTAATATTATATATCATGGATAATTTTACAAATTTCTTTTTTAAAATATTTCAAATTTGGAAAATGGTTTGTAATTTTATTATAAAGTCTTGGGCCGAAACTAGCACCATGTTTAAGAGCTGCACTTGTATGACATTTAGGCTCAATTAATGGGAAAGTAGACTTTCGTCTTCGAGTACGATATTCATGTCGATTAGATTTATATTTTATTTTATTTCTGTGGTAGTAAGTTAGTAAACTATATTTATAAATTTCTTCAATATTTAATACTTCAAAATCTGTATAAATTAAATTTGTTGGATAATCCATATTTTAGGTTAGACAAATTTTTATTAATCTTCTGTGTAATAAAATTAATGGATTAAGTACAGATGATGCTACTCCACCCCAATTTATTATACCATATTGTATTAATGATTGTACCAACGCAAAAAATATTATTCTCAATGCTTCCTTAGTGATAAAATTTCGAAGTATTTTGAATTCATAAATTTATTTCTTATACTTGTATACATGAAATCAATTTGTTAATCCCAACGTAAATGCTGATCTATAATAATTCCTAAATATTTGACTTGTGTGGAAGGTGTGAGATGTGGACAATTACAACAATTATTTGTTAATTCATTACAATGAAATATTATGTATTACTAAATGATAATTATTCATAGGTGGAGGTAAATATCATACGAATGTTTAGTCAGTAATCCGAAGACTAGGTGGAACTTCATAAGTGACACCAATAAGGCATCACTCATGAGGCAAGCCAGGATATACTAGAGTAGGTGGCCAGTTACGTCCTTCTCCATTGCATACATCGCTGAATAGTAGGCTAACACAGTTTACTAATCAGACTTCAGATGTATGCAACAATTATTCTTCTTCTTTCACATATCCTCAAGTGAGATGTACTGCTTGATAATACTAGAACATACGATAATAAATAGCAACAGTGCTGTAAATCAGTGCTCCTAGCGGTGACTATTGAAATCTTGTACTACCGTACGTAATACAGCAGCGATTGTTTAATAAATTTGTAATATTAAAAGTCTCGAAGTAGCCATATTTTGTAAATATAGTGGCTTTTTCTGATCTGTAGTAAACAACACAGCCATAAAGGTATAAACAAAACTGCTTTAGGGCATTACAAGAAGTCTGTAGGAGAGAAGTCCTACCATACTGAACTATTGCAAGTTGGGTGGAAGCGAGGCATTCGCTTTCAATCAAGAGTTAACAGCCGAAGAACTTTAGATCAGTGGTCGCCAGCACTCGCTGAAATGGGTAAAGGGTAAGCGGAGCCGTCCCGTGTGCTCCGTCGTGCTGCAGGAAGAGGTAGAGAGCATACCCGCTAGCAGCTACGAATGAACCATAGTGCAGTGTGTTCTCCGCGAGTAAGAGATGCTAGCCCCAGAGTGCTCTGAGCTGATGACCGCTGCTTTAGATTTAGTGAGAGAGATATCGAGAAATGCTACTGCAGATGGAGTCCGCCATCTTCCAAGAATTTGGCAACATATTGTTGAGATGGCAGGAGACTATATTATTTTGAGGTATGAAATGTAAAAAGTAACATAAAATAAATTTAGTGTGAAACAGTAACTATGTTGCCATAACTTTTCGAATGCCCCAGTAGATGTAATCTCAGCCATTGTAGTTATAGCAGCCATAACTAAAAGAGCTCAAATTCCGTTCTCTTCATGACTTCCTGCTGCTATAGCAGCCCCTACTCCAGTATCTGCGTTAGTTCATTCATCGACTTTAGGTACTGCAGGGTTTTTTTTTTATTAATTCGTTTTAGAGTTGTTAAAACTATTCGTTAGAATAATTTCCTATTTTTTTAACTACTTAAATTTTTATTTAAATTTAAATATACAGAATAAAGAATATAATTACAAACAAACAAGCGAAATATAAATAAAATAATACAAAACAATATAAAAAAAGGAGATACAGTAGTTACTTTCTTACTTACAAATGGCTTTTAAGGAACCCGAAGGTTCATTGCCGCCCTCACATAAGCCCGCCATCGGTCCCTATCCTGTGCAAGATTAATCCAGTCTCTATCATCATATCCCACCTCCCTAAAATCCATTTTAATATTATCCTCCCATCTACGTCTCGGCCTCCCTAAAGGTCTTTTTCCCTCCGGCCTCCCAACTACCACTCTATATGCATTTCTGGATTCGCCCATACGTGCTACATGTCCTGCCCATCTCAAACGTCTGGATTTAATGTTCCTAATTATGTCAGGTGAAGAATACAATGCGTGCAGTTCTGTGTTGTGTAACTTTCTCCATTTTCCTGTAACTTCATCCCGCTAAGCCCCAAATATTTTCCTAAGCACCTTATTCTCAAACACCCTTAACCTACGTTCCTCTCTCAGAGTGAGAGTCCAAGTTTCACAACCATACAGAAGAACCGGTAATATAACTGTTTTATAAATTCTAACTTTCAGATTTTTGGACAGCAGACTGGATGAAGTATTAACAAAATTTGAGACCGAATGAGCAGCGCTCGTGTTCGGTCGCAGTTCAGATATAATATTAATAGGCCTATAAGAGAATATAAAATAAAATAAACTAGGAAATAGAATTTAAATTACAATTACAGAAATTATATAATAAAATATTAATATCAGAGAAATACAGAAAATAAAAAACTAATAATAATAAAAATAAATAAGTAAAATAAAATAGGAACTTAAATTTAAATTACAGCGGCAATGGAATTATATAATATAATATTAACACTAGAGAAGAATAATATCGCACGTGAAAAGTAGGACTATATATATATATATATATATATATATATATATATATATATATATATATATATTATACAATACAAATATAATATAGGTTGATTAATTCATACACATAGGCTATACATTTATTTAATCAAATTGAAGATATTAACACGTTTCTAATTTTCTTGCTATATGTTAGTGGGTTACATGTTAGAAGTTCTGGGTGTAATTTAGTTAAAGCATTGTACAATCAAGTGCCAAAATTAATGCTATGCTTTAGACCAGCAGATGTGAGACATTTAGGTTCTACTAATGTTAAATTAATATTTCGTCTTATGTCATAATTATGTGTCTGTAATAAAAACTTATTACGATTTTTATGATAAAATTTTAACAGCGTATACTTATAAATTTGTTCAATATTAAATACATTAAATTCAGAATAAATTAATTTAGTGGGATAATCGAAACGTTTCTTCAAACAAATTTTAATTATTCGTTTTTGTAGTAAATTTAACGGACTAAGATTAATTTTTGTACTTGTATTCCACAAATAATATCTTTGAGATGATTAATACTATTTACATTCCTCATTAAATAAATTACAAAACAAAAATCGGACTTAAATAAAAAACTAAAGATTATATACAATGAAAAAAAAGTAAAAGCCAACCTCAATCAGAGGTAATCACACGCAATGTGACATAGTAACTAAGTTGATATGAATACATTAACTTGTACAATAAAAATATTTGTCGTGTTCGTAATACAGATTTTTAATTGAGTTTGAAACTTTCCTCTCATGTAACTACGCAATCAAAACGCATTGTCTAGCCACTACGCATATTTACCGCTTCAAACAAGCTCTTCAGTTTGCTGATGTATCTTCAACGAAGGTCTTTAGAGAAAGAATTATTGGATTCTCCCATTCAATGTGCTCCTCGTTTTCCACGTAAGGTGCTTAACTGTGTTTTGGTCTTGGAAATACTTAGTTCTCTTCTATCAAACTGTAAGAGGATCAACACCTCAACCAAACGCCCAACCTTAATCTTCCTTCAGACTTGGTTATTGAGGACACTACGCCAACCACAGACAGCAAACACAAAGCTTCGGCCCTACACACTGTTATATCATATCAGTTATATGGGCCACAATTTAAAGCGGTATCTCGCATCGATCAATGCCGTTCGTGTGGAAGAAAGCCGTTGCGACTCTGATGAAGACAGTGACGGGGAAGATAGGCTGTTTGTTTTACATGTGACGGATAAGAGTGAGTAATAATAATAATAATAATAATAATAATAATAATAATAATAATAATAATAATAATAATAGCATCTTAAAAAAGGAAAAAAAAAATACTCATTAAAAAAAGCCAGATGGTAAAAAGTGAAAAAAAGACGGGAGCACCAAAATTGACAAGGACACAAAGAATAATTAAAATAATGAGAGAAAGGGGATTGGAAGTTGGGACATAGGAGAACAGAGAATGGAGAAATAGTATAGAATCCTCAAATTGTGTTCCGTAAGATGTCTTAGGACATTGAAGAACTTTAAATAAATAAATAAATAAATAAATAAATAAATAAATAAATAATTAAATAAATAAATTAATTAATTAATAAATAAGTAAATAAATAAATAAGTAAATAAGTAAATAAATAAATAAATAAATAAGTAAATAAGTAAATAAATAAATAAATAAATAAGTAAATAAATAAATAAATAAGTAAATAAATAAATAAATACATACATAAATACCAAAATAAATAAATGCATAAATAAATAAGTACACAAATAAATACATAAATAAATAAATAAATATTTTTATTCATATTCTTTATTTGCCTGAAGGTACAGGAATACAAGAGGCCTCGTCAATGTGATAATATAAAAAACAATGTGTCAATATTTAAAATATTAAAAGAGTAAAAAATAATAAAATTTAACTAAAATACTACATCATTTTAAAAAAATTCATTCATATTATAAAACGGATAAATAAATAAATAAATAAATAAATAAATAAATAAATAAGTAAATAAATAAGTAAATAAATAAGTAAATAAATAAATAAATAACTAATAATAAATACAAAAACAAACAAATAAATAAATGAATGAATGAATGAAAAAATGAATGAATGAATGAATAAATGAATGAATGAATAAAAATAAATAAACAAATGAATGAATGAATAAATGAATGAATGAATAAATGGATGAATGAATAAATGAATGAATGAATGAATGAATGAATAAATGAATGAATAAATGAAAGAATGTGAGGGCGGCAATGAACCTTTGGGTTCACTAAAAGCCATTTGTAAGTAAGTATCGCACCGCAGACCTTCCGCATATAAAGAGATGTGCTAAGTACAGCACCACAGAGTGTTTTTATAATGCCAAAATATAAAGAGAAAGTAGATGCTGACATTTTGCACGGCAGTTGAGATCAGAGTAGATTTCCTGTATTCTTGAGAAATGTCAGAGAGTATTTCGCAAGTGGTTGGGAGGTCCCCCTCTCCAAGAAGTTGTGAAACACAGCTCTAACTACCGATTGCTCCTAGCAATCTTGCTTCGAGTTTGTGGTGTAGTTGCAGGCATGTGCGCATTTGTTTCTGGCCGTACTCGGAGCTTCTCTCCATTTTGTACACGGACTTACAGCTGGCGTCCCTCTGATTTTGCTTACTCGAAGACTTGTCAGCATGTGTTCTGTCATATCCGATATCTTCATTAAATATCGACCGCCGCATGCTGGTATTTGTTGTTGACAGAGATGCCATTAAGGCCAGTTTTCGGTATGCATACCTGTAGCCCTTCAAATCATTTTACTGCTTCTTACGGGGTGGACGTGAAGTAAACCTGCAGGTTGAAAGGACGATCGGGTACACTTAAATGAATAGAAAATCTATATTACGTTTTGTTATTAAATTCACGGTTAATTAGAAAATTGAGTTGGAAGTTTCAGCAGTCTAGCAACATCGCCTCTAACACTGCTCTTTCTTCTCGTAATATAGATGTAAGAGATCAATGAAATCAGATCTGTCTCCTAGGTGAACCTCTCTCTCTCTCTCTCTCTGACTACAACGTTGCAATCTGTTCGCATCTTTTAGTGACTTGAGTTTAGTGGTTATTTGTATTAAATTTACACGAAAACTGTCCACACTACAGTAATACGACAGAGGAATAAATTACTCTTTATTAGATTTTCTATCGATATGGACAAAAATCACGAACCTACTCACAATAGTTATCGAATAAGAAAGTTGTTATACATTTGGGAAACAGATATTTTGTTCTGAGAAAACTACGAACTTTCCACCAATATGGTATTACACTTTTTTTGTTACATACAGTACAACATGAGCTATTCGCTCTGATGATCTGCAGAGATATTTCACTTCCACCCTGTATAACTAACATCTGTTGTTTTTGCGGTGGGTGCAATGTCTATACCATTAATCTGTTACGCAGGTTATCAGATTTCGAGTCCAGATCAGGCTTGGGATTTTTCAGTAAAAATTAATAACGAGACTTGTGGTGGATAACGTGACACTTGGGATCTTCTCGAGGTTCTCCCGTTTCCTAACGTTAGGCATCAACATTGTTACTGATCTCCATTAATTATTATTTCATCATAGCATTCCTCTATCGATAAGTGGGGTTTTTATGTATGACTATGAATATAAAACAAATTATTATTATTATTACTATTATTATTATTATTATTATTATTATTATTATTATTATTATTATTATTATTATTACAACAAACCAAAGAATGGTTTATGTGTTGTATCGTTATGGCCCGGTATCTTAATCGCTCAATCATGAATCAACCAGCCAGTCAATCCATAAATCAACCAATCAATCAATCAACCAGTAAATCAATCAGTTAATTATCAATTAACCAGTCAATCCATCAAACAAGCAGTCGACTAGCTAGTCAATCAATCATTAATGAAAGAGTCAGTCAACCAAACAACAATAAGTAAATAAAGCAACCAGTCATTTAATGAGTCAGTCAACCAGCAATCAGTCAACTAATCAACAATAAATGAATCAATAAACCAGTGAGCTATTCAGTCAATAGATCAATCAGTCAATCAACAAATCAACTAATATAAATCAGTCTACCAGTCAATCAATCATTCAAGCAGTCAATCAATAAGTCAACCAGTCAATCAATCAGTCGATCAATCAACCAACTAGCCAATCAATCAAACAACCAGTCAATCAATCAGTCCATCAATCAACTAGTCAACCAACCAATCAACCAAACAAAAATAAATCAGTTGATCAATCAACCAGTTCAACCAGTCAATAAATCAGTCAACCAGTCAATTAATCAATCAGTCCGCCAACCAACCAGTCGATCAATCAACCAGTTCAACCAGTCAATTAACCAGTCAACTAGTCAATCAAGTAGTCAATAAATCAGTCAAACAGTCAATCTGTCAGTCACTAAATCAATTAATCAACAAGTAAACCAGTCAGTCTGTCAGTAAATTAAACAATTAGTCAGCCAATCAATCAGTTAATAGGCCAGTCAGTCGATCGGTCAGTCAATCAATCAATCAATCAATTAGATAACGAATCAATCAATCCGCCAACCAACCAGTCGATCAATCAACCAGTTCAACCAGTCAATTAACCAGTCAACTAGTCAATCAAGTAGTCAATAAATCAGTCAAACAGTCAATTTGTCAGTCACTAAATCAATTAATCAACAAGTAAACCAGTCAGTCTGTCAGTAAATTAAACAATTAGTCAGCCAATCCATCAGTTAATAGGCCAGTCAGTCGATCGGTCAGTCAATCAATCAATCAGATAACGAATCAACCGGTCATTTAATTAAACAGTCAACCATCGATCAATTTGTCAACCAGCCAGCCAATCAGACACTCAGTCAATAAATAAGTAAATAAATAAATAATTAAACAAACAAACAAACAAACAAATAAATGAATAAATCAGTCAACTGTAAATATTCAAACAAATCACTTCCCTATATAAAGAAATAAATTAGGAAATCTTTTGCCACAGATTCACTGTACACAAAAGAGTTCAGTCCCTGAATGAGAACGCTCAAAGCAAAATTAAAGCTCAGCTGTTTCTTTCGTCATCTAGTCCCCTTTTCGCCGAGCTCGTCTCTGCATGTCAACGTTGCGATACAGATTGAAATAATATGTATTTGGTTAGTTCAAATGAAAGTCGGCTTTAGGAGCACTGACAACGATGAACAAAGTAGGCAGGAAAGCAGGGAACAGTAAGTCACTAGGCTGCAGTGTATCCGGGGCAGGAAAACGGACGAAACGTCCTAATAAAAAGGCCAAAAGGAGAATCAGAACTCAGCAGCTCCTCGTGGGAGCACGGCAGTAGATGTAATGTGATGGATCAATTACCCTTCAGTTGAGAGCAGCAAGTAGCAGATCCACGGCGGTGCGGAATAACAGCAGGGGCAACCCATTACATCGCGTGATATCGACGAACCCCTTCCCCGCCCTGCAACCCTCCAAACTTTATCTCCTGCTTTACAGCGCCACACCAGTGGGTTTCTTTCTGCAGCACTTTTCCTCATTACTTTCTACTTTTCTTTGCGTTTTTCTTCTCTTTTTGCAAGTGTCTAGATTCTGCTATGCCTTAAGTTCTCTTTTGTGTCTCGACTCGCCCATTGGGCTAAAAAATGTATCGCCACGGGTGTGGGATACGTTTATTTTTATATCTTCCTAAAGAGAGCAGTATCGACTTTTTGTTTACATCTTAAGAGAACCACAAACATTTCGTTACGAACTTGCTAAAACGATCTTTCCAGTAACAAGCGTTGAATTTATATGTTGCTCGCAACTGGCGCGCCCCGAGTTTTTCTGCCCCTGCAGGAGTCGTGCTCTAATTCAAGCCTCTGCCCCCCTCCATTAGACCCGGAGGTTCTTGGCTCGCCCTGTCTGCGCGCGCTGCCCTGCCCGCCAGCCCGTAATGAAGACGGAGTTCCTTCGCACTGCTCCTCCTAATGGTGGCAAATAATTACATGACGTCACACTTCATTCTGCCATTTTAATGTGGCGACTTCGTCTTGGTTATTCGTTCATTTGTCCACGGAACTGTAAGTGTCTCGGCTCTTAATTTTAGGATTTCTGGATGAATTCTGCTGAGAAAGAAAATCTCATTACTATAATATAATAAAAATTTATGCCACACGAAAAATGACGTTAATTACGCTCATTTTTTTGCATTATTTCTGAAAATATTAATCGTACCAGCGGACTTGAAGACGAAATCATTTTTAAAAGTTGTACTACTCACGACTGAAAACTGTTGTACACTTCTGGAGAGTTATATGTACTAAAAGCGCAATTTTCATAGTTACTCACTATTACCAATTTTAGAAAAGTAGACAGACAGACAGACAGACAGACAGGCACACAGACAAGATAGGTAGGTAGGTAGGTAGGTGGATAGATAGATAGATAGATAGATAGATAGATAGATAGATAGATAGATAGATAGATAGATAGATAGATAGATAGATAGATAGATAGATAGATAGATAGATAGATAGATAGATAGATAGATAGATAGATAGATAGATAGATAGATAGATAGATAGATAGATAGATAGATAGATAGATAGATAGATAGATAGATAGATAGATAGATAGATAGATAGATAGACAGGTAGACAGATAGACAGATAGACAGACAGACAGATATAGACAGACAGACAGACAGATAGATAGATAGATAGATAGATAGATAGATAGATAGATAGATAGATAGATAGATAGATAGATAGATAGATAGATAGATAGATAGATAGATAGATAGATAGATAGATAGATACATAGACAGACAGGTAGACAGACAGACAGGTAGATAGACAGACAGACAGACAGACAAACAGACAGACAGACAGACAGACAGACAGACAGACAGACAGACAGACAGACAGATAGATAGATAGATAGATAGATAGATAGATAGATAGATAGATAGATAGATAGATAGATAGACAGACAGATAGATAGACAGACAGATATAGATAGACAGACAGACAGACAGACGGACGGACGGACGGACGGGCGGACGGGCGGACGGGCGGACGGGCGGACGGGCGGACGGGCGGACGGGCGGACGGGCGGACGGGCGGACAGACAGACAGACAGACAGACAGACAGACAGACAGACAGACAGACAGACAGACAGACAGATAGATAAGATTAGATTAGGATAGATAGATAGATAGATAGATAGATAGATAGATAGATAGATAGATAGATAGATAGATAGATAGATAGATAGATAGATAGATAGATAGATAGATAGATAGATAGATTAGATAGATAGATTAGATAGATTAGATAGATTAGATAGATTAGATAGATTAGATAGATTAGATAGATAGATAGATTAGATTAGATTAGATTAGATTAGATAGATAGATAGATAGATAGATAGATAGATAGATAGATAGATAGATAGATAGATAGATAGATAGATAGATAGATAGATAGATAGATAGATAGATAGATAGATAGATAGATAGATAGATAGATAGATAGATAGATAGATAGATAGATAGATAGATAGATAGATAGATAGATAGATAGATAGATAGACAGACAGGCAGAGACAGACAGATAGACAGATTTATTGAGTAATATTATATATAAAGATGTTATATTATCATAATTTTCTCTAAAATCCATTGTACAGATGTTTGGCGAGGTAAGGACGAGGATCCACCATAGATTACCTGACATTCGCTCTACGGTTGGGGATAAATTTCGGAAAAGCTACAATATATAATAGCCCAAGAGTGAATCGAACTCACGCCCAAGCGCAATTCCAGATCGCCAGGCAAGCCCCTTAGACGACTGAGCTACGCCGGTGGCTATAGAACTGCTTAGACCAAAACAAGATAGATGGAGATCTGATATGTTTTGTATAAAATCATATTGTTGTGATAAGTTAATATACATTAGTTACCTATATAGATTCTTAACATACAACAATATCAGGGAAAGATTGTAATCGCAAGGTCAAGATTTGTAAATTCTGGAAAATAAATAATAAATTTCGTTCGATCACTACCGACTTGAAAATCGAGTACGAATCTTGACACGAAAACCTATAAGTATTATTAGCATGTTTGTGGAAATTTAATTCTCTGAGTACTTCAGTTTCCCTGCCCCCTCCACGTTTTTTTTTTTTTGGACTTTTGATAAATTATCTGCATGACCTCTATAGGTCAAAAGGAATGTTTCATGTTGCTCTCTTGTAAGGAATAGGATTTGCTTACGTGCTATAAATCTATGACCCAGAATTCTTGACTACATTTGCCTTCCGAAGGAAGCTAAGTTAAGACTTTTATCGGGCTCAAAATCCATCGGCCTGGTCATCTTCGTCGGCCAGATCTAAACACGCAAACCCTGGCTCCAATGGAAAGCACAGCAATTACTCCACCATTGATGCTCAGTTCAGTTCTGTGGCACTTCCAACCTCACAAACCTTTGCGGTTCAACCACAATTTTCCTCTACTATTCTTCGTTTTCTGCCAAACTTACATTTCCTTCTAGTTTTCTAGTTTCCTGCATTAGAAATTGGTTTTCAGACGTTAATCATCCATGTTACGTACGTAAAAACACGAAAGCAAGGAATGATTTAACGTGCTGAAGGAAATATAATATCTAAAGAAATTATTAATATCAACCGAACTACAATAATGTCACACAATTTAAGAAAAGAGAATTGAAATTTTACGAACCTTATATATTATTCACATGACTACAACAAAACTCTAACCAAACTTAATTACATTTATGCTCGACCATGCCGAAATGTAGTAATTATACACCTGGTAGCAGTCCTTTAATGCATGTCATTAAAGTACACCTATTCATTAAAGTTCAGGTTTTCGATTATTCTCGGATATGCAATCGAAACACAACGAGGGAAACGTCACGGAGGCTGGAAATCCAATACTGTCGCAGAAGGTTATGTTCTGTTACTATAATTTTTTATTGGGTTATTTTACGACGCTATATCAACATCTAGGTTATTTAGCGTCTGAATGATATGGAGGTGATAATGCCGGTGAAATGAGTCCGGGGTCCAGCACCGAAAGTTACCCAGCATTTGCTCGTATTGGGTTGAGGGAAAACCCCGGAAAAAACCTCAACCAGGTAACTTGCCCGAACCGGGATTCGAACCCGGGCCACCTGGTTTCGCAGCCAGACGCGCTGACCGTTACTCCACAGGTGTGGACCTGTTACTATAATAATTAGCGTTAATTGTAAATAATATTAAAATAAATTCAATTTGTCATCTCGTTTTTCAATTCTAAATCAATTTCCAGGTTACATCAAAATTAGTTCATGTTATTCTCTAGATTATATCAAGGTCAATGACATTATTGTTCTCGGAAAAAATTAATATTTTCGCGTCTGCGCAAATCTCACAATTTACAAGCTATGCACAAGGTCACTTCTGCTCTCCAGTCAGATACGAATAAAATGAATACTTCTGAATAATTTCAAGTTAGAAATATGGTCGAGCATAAAAAGTCGTATGAAACTTGCCTATAATGGTAATTAAGACGCTCGTATGAAAATTATGAAACTCGCTTGCGCTCGTTTCATAAACGAACATACTCGCGTCTTAATTACTATCATTATACGCTCGTTGCATAATGTACTATTCTGAAGTTTAAATAAGTAGAAAATAAAGACTTAAAAACATTTTCCAGAGCATATTGGGTAATAATTCAATGGCTTTACCAGAACACGCTATGAAATGTCTCATATAAAACAATTCTTATCTTGGTGAGGAAGCAAAAACGAGCAAAATTGTATTAAACTGTTTCATTTGAAATATCTCAAAGAATAACCCCTGAAATTAATGATGTTACTACTGTTCATGATGTATATTACTTTTCTGATTAAATGTGCGGTTAATTATAAAATTGAGTTGGAAGTTTCAGCAGTCTGGCAACATCGCCGCTAACACACTGCTCTTTCTTCTCGTAATACAGATGTAAGAGGTCAACGAACTTAGGTCTGTCTCCGTACGTGAACTACCTCGCGTCTTCCTTTGTATCTACAATGTTACAAGCTGGTTGCATCGGTCAGTGGCTTCAAATGAGTGGTTTTTGAATTAAATATACACGAAAACCGTCCATGGTGTTGAAATATATGATAGGGATAAATTATTTGTCAGATCTTCTTTCGATATCGATAAAATTCACGATTCCACTCGCAATAGTTACCGAAGAAGAGGGTGTTAAACATTTGGGGGGGGGGGGCATTTTTTTTCTGACGAAAGTACTAGCTACTAGCTGGTATAAGAAACAGGTTCCGGTTAGTAAAGAATCACAAGAAGAACGTTGTTACATTGGTGACTTTGTGGATTTATTTTCTTTCATTAATCGCCTGCATTTTTTTAAAGTGTAACACACACAGCCTAGCTCTTTGAAGTAGAAGCAGAGAATTCCACTTGTAGAGAAGGCAATAAACCATTGCTAATGCTACGACTGACAGATAAGAACAAAATTTCAAATTACTACCTTTTATTACCACGAAATTCGGAGCAGAGTTCTTTCACCGGTCGGCATTTGTGTAAGCACACATCACGGCAAGCGGCACGCAAATAAAGTGTATATACCAGAGGTTGTGAAAGGAGTTCATGATTTTTTATGGACCAATATTAGCACACACTGGAGGCGGAAGTAACACACACAGCCTCGAGCTGCACTGCTACAGGGTTTAGCCCCATCGCCTGCAGTGCAAAGCTGGAACAAGGGTGTAGGCCGCTTCAATAAAGTGCTCCGACGGAAAGTTAGCCAAGGTCTTTGTGCATAGCCGCTATTTTTGACGCTAAATAGAAGTTTATCGCTTTGAATAGCATTCAAAGCCTCACCCAAATAAGCTTTTAAAGTAGGCCTACTAACATGAAAGCTATTTTAAATAAAGAGATATACTGAACAATTTTACTACCTCAAGTCCCTTTCTTAGGAAGAATGTCATATTATTTTTTTAGTTGGTTATTTAACGGCGCTGTATCAACTACTAGGATTTAATGATAGCGAGATGAGGCCGAGGATTCGTCATAGATTACCTGAGATTTGCCGTACGGTTCGGGAAAACATTGGAAAAAACCAACCAGGTAATCAGCTCAAGCGGGAATTGGGTTCGAACAAAGAAAGCTACAGAATGAAACATAAATTGAAAATAATTTCAGTTGGCTCTTGACATTTAAATATTCGAATACCTTCTATACAACCACGAGCATCTCAAACATAATTGTTTATAATAAAATTAAATAAGAAAAAAATTTTTTTTTGCATTCTAAATATAAATAAACATATAAACCTAATAAAATAAATTTTATTTCTTTGTTGAAATTCAATTATTCGAACACCTCATGGTAACATAAATCTATACTAATAATAAATCTGTAGCCGAAATTTTTCTGGTAATTTTCGATTTTCCAAAAATAATAGATCCTAACATATATAATTAACCACCCTGAAACCGAAAATCGCTTCTTTGAAATTTTGTTTGTATGTCTGTCTGTCTGTCTGTCTGTCTGTATGTTACCTTTTCACGCGATAATGGCTGAACGGATTTCGATGAAAATTGGAATATAAATTAAGTTCGTTGTAACTTAGATTTTAGGCTATATGGCATTCAAAATACATTATTTAAAAGGAGGGGTTATAAGGAGGCCTGAATTAAATAAATCGAAATATCTCGCTTATTATTGATTTTTGTGAAAAATGTTACATAGCAAACGTTTCTTTAAAAATAATTTGCGATAAGTTTTATTCCTTGAACAATTTTGGTAGAACTGATATTTAATGTGATAAATGGGTTTTAAAATTAAAATAACTGCCATCTAACGCCGTGTACTGAATTAAAAAAAAATGATTTCGTCTATAAGGGGCCTTGGACAGCAACAATCGAAAGCTATGAAAGATAGCCTACAGAGAATGTTTCTGTGTTTGTATCAAGTAATATCGGAAGCTAAATTAACCGATTTGTATAATTAATTATTATTTCACCATTGGAAAGTTTAGTTTCTCTAGATGGACATAATGCTATAATGTTATTACAGTAACTTCTGATATAATATAATATAATATAATATAATATAATATAATATAATATAATATAATATAATATAATATAATATAATATAATATAATATAATATAATATGTAATTATATATAATATAATTTAAGTTATTTGAAGGGTTGAGAACCATAGTGGGCCAAGCGCCATTTACTGAATACGTAGAAAACAAGGGTTAAAATTAAGTTATTAGCATAATTCAATGGAAACCTAAAACAAGTAAAATAAAATATACACATTAAATCTAAATGATGTCAATGTTCATTAAACTATGGTTGCATGTAATAAAAATTAAGAAACATGTTAAAGGAATTGTCATTGCACCAAATGAGTGTCTCAGGACCAAAATGATCGCATTTTAATTATTTGGATGTAATTTAAATTAGGTAACATATTAAACGATTTATCCTTCTATCAAACAGGAATGTTTCCTGGATCAAACGTCCTATTTTAATTATGTAATTACTTTATATTTATTTCTAACGGGTGCAGCGGAGCGCATGGGTACGGCTAGTAACGAAATATAAAAATTGTTGTAAATAATTTGGAAAGAGACAAACTCAGAAATGAAGAAAATTAAGTTACAGATTGAATTTTATATCCTGAAATTTTAATAACACAAACTACCAAGGGGAGTAACAAGATCATCCACATGAATAATGCGAATTACATCTTAAAATAGTTTAATTATTTACGTTATCCTTAACTCAAATTGTTAGTAGATATATAACAGACAAATACATGGAATTTCAAAAATAAATATGGAGAAAAATAAAAATAATATGGAAATATCATCAGTGGGGTAATATTATTACCCCTTTGTTAGCAGGAGGGTTACTTTAATGGTAGAATGCTTGATATACACCATGTCTGAAATGAAACCTACCGATAAAGAAATGAACTAACTAGACATCCATAAAAGTTATATACGGCCAGCTTGCACTAAAATGTAGAGAAACTCAAGTTTTTATGTCGTGAAATTGGCGAATCTGTTAATCCTATTGTTGTGTATACACAGATTGTTTTCAAAATGGCTCCATTCACACCGCAAGAAAAAGTGCAGTGCTGCTATTAGTTAGCAGAGTTTAAGTTTCCGGTTACAGTTCAGCGGAAATTTCGTGAAAAATACGGCCGTGCAGCTCCTGAACCATTGTTCAGTGGCACAAACATTTGCTAGAAAATGTAGACTTTCAGCGACATGGTGGCGGCAACGTTTCACGTGTGTGGCTAAGTTAATCGCCACAATTGCAGGATCTGGGGTTTTGGGAATCCTCGTGTTATCTTTGAATATGAACGTAACTCTTCAAAGTTAAATGTTTGGTGTGGATTAACCAGTTCAGAAATGATCGGACCTTTTTTCTTCATAGAGAACACAGTGAATGGTGCGGTATATCTCGATATGCTTGAAAATTCTGTGCTACCTCAGATTCCAGAGAGATTCACCTTCAAGCAAGACGGAGCTCCCCCTCATTATTGGGGACCAGTCTTTGAAACTTTTCACAATCATTTCCCGGGACGATGGATTGGTTGCGGTGGTCCTATTTTATGGCCCCCACGATCTCCTGATCTTACGCAATTGGACTTTTTTCTTTGGGGATTCGTGAAAGACCGTGTCTACAACACCAGAGTGGATAACCAACACAGTAAGATCTGTAACTCCGCAAATGTTACACAATGCCTAGAGAGAGATTGAATACAGGTTAGATGTGTGTCGTGTTATTAGAGGAGGACATGCTGAGATTTACTGACGGCGACATAAACTTGTTGAGTTGATTAATATATTCCCCTAATTTTTTTTGTGTGTCATAATTAAAGAATAAATTATTTAGTATCTTTATCGGTAGGTTTCATTTCGGACACGGTGTATTTTACAGGAATATTTCTTACATTATATGCACCATGTTCTTTAATTGAGAACTAAATACAAATCAGAGTGTTTCTTAGAAAAGTTTAATGTAGTCTATGTGTATTTAATTTAATATGCATACCACATTAACGGTATAAAAATGCACGTGTGTTTCAAGCAGGAAAAGCTAAATGTATTCTCTTCTTAATAGCGTAAAGGATAGCTTATAAAATTAACGTACTTATACGTCTTTTTTGTTTAATGTTGGCTGCGCAGATGATATGCTGCAGTGTTTTAGTGCCACTACATCTGCAGCACACTCTATTATGGAGTGGGATGCAAGAGAGCACCTCCAGTCTGACGAGATGAATATTACAAGACCTGGATACCAGAGAGCTGACTGTATAGAAAAGAAAGAGCTTGCATCAATGTTGTCAAACTACGACGACACACAAAATTCTTAGGCAGACGTGTCAGCTTTATCAGCGATACGGATTACGTGAGGAATATATAGGCCTATAACTTCTTTTTTGCTCGACCATACTATAATACTCTCATTACATGTGACGTCACTGCACCTTAATGATATACATTAAAGTACCGCTATTTTACTACTTTATTTCAACTATCGATTTCCAACTAAGAATATGCGATATTGATTAATATCGTATGCGCAACAACCCGCAAGCCTTGGAAGGAGCAATCCATAACGGCAGGCACAAATTGCACAATTAGCAACATGTATTTAATATGTTTAGGTGAGAGGTTTGGACTTTTTTTTCCATTGCTGGTTGTCACAATCAAAAATTAAGACACAACGTTTCGAAGGGTGGTTCTCCCTTCGTCTTCAGGTGGAAAGAATATACAGATACTGATCAGTCATACAGAATAGCTGTATGTAACGATCCCAAGAGTAGGTTTTTTCCTTTCTCTCCTTCCTTCCACCTGAAGACGAAGGGAGACCCACCCTTCGAGACGTTGTGTCTTAATTTTTGATTTTGACAACAAGCAATGGAAAAAAGTACAAACCCCTCACCTAAACATATTAAATACATGTTGTTAATTGTGCAATTTGTGCCTGCCGTTATGGATTGCTCCTTCCAAGGCTTGCGGGTTGTTGAGCATACGATATTAATCAATACCGCATAATCTTAGTTGGAAATCGATAGTTGAAATAAAGTAATAAATAGCGATACTTTAATGTATATAATTAAGGTGCAGTGACGTCACATGTATCAGTCTGTATCAGTATCTGTATCAGTCATACAGAATAGCTGTACGTAACGATCCCAACAGTAGGTTTTTTTTTCCTTTCTCACCTTCCTTCCACCTGAAGACGAAGGGAGAACCACCCTTCGAAATGTTGTGCCTTAATTTTTTATTGTGACAACCAGCAATGAAAAAAATCCAAACCCCTCACCTAAACATTAATGATCCACCATTGTTTTCAAACCCCTCATTTAGATCAATGTATTTAATAGAAAATAAATAAATTTGACAGGGAATTTTATGTAGAATGTTCCATTGTAAGTTTGGAGTAGGGTAGATGAGGGTAATTGTAAACAGGGAGTAATTACTGTAAACAAATGCTGTGCGAAATACAAAGCTGTCAATATAAAATTTTAATTCGGGGGGTTATTTAAATTAACATGTTGGCTAACCTACAAAGCAGTTTGGCGCCAAATAGGAGTAACTGCTTAGTTGTGAACGAATGTTTCGTAAGAGTCTACAAAAAAGTTGAGAAATAATTTTGCTTCCCCTTCATTTTTGTCATTGTAAGTAAACGCACAGTGCTATTTTTTTTAGAATATGTTGTTTTTATGAGTAATGTATAGTAGTTAACATTTATTACACTCGTTTTGAGATCTCCTATAACCTCAGTTCATTAAATTATGACGTGTTTACATTTGCCCCATAGTTTTAATTGCTTCGGGGTAATTGTAAACATGTTTTACTATGGTTACATTTCGTACTTTTCAGTAATCAAAGAGACCTCCCACCCAACTACACTGTAGGGGACTTAGAGAGGGTTGTCACAGATGTAAAAAATATTAAATATCGTGAAGCTCAGGAGAGAAACTGAGTTCCTATATCGTCATATATCATAGGTTAAAGGGACAAAATGTACCAGTGACCAAAATTGGAGTTGGAAGGAGTACAGCTCTTTCTTCTGAAACAGAACGAAAATGTTCAGTGTCTGACAGCCCGTGCGAATATTGGTGTTTACAATTACCCCCTCTCAAAGGGGTAAATGTAAACTAGCAATTAAAAGATGAAAAAGGTCAATCTTATTACTTTAAACCCTTTTTCAGGGAAAAGAAAGATTTTAAATAACACAATGCTTCTTTGTCATGCTTACCGTTACTGAGGGTTGTGTAATGTTGAAATATATTTTAAATCAGTGAAAAGTGTTTACAATTACCCTGGTCTACCCTAATAGTAGAAATAGAATCGTTTTTGTGAAGCTATCTCTCCACCCTCTTTACAGATATGTACGTACATAACAATGAACTGAATGTTTTTAGAATCTGCTTTCAATTTGAATCATTCAAAAGCTTTCTGCGCAAATTGGTCAGTATATTTATATTTACATTTCCCTTTAGAATAAAACAGGTAAGCAGAAACGGCGTGATAACACGGAGATAATAAAATAATAAGACAATGAGGGTTCTTAGATTCAGCGATTTGTTCGGGGAGAATCTTCCCCGCATCAGCTTTGTCCGTCGTAAATTTTGCAGGATATATCAGGAATAAAACCCCGGTCGTATCTGTGTAAATCCTTCCTGTAGATGAGCCGTGGATACGCCTGGATGGAATCTCAAGTGAGCTGAGTTTGAAATTTAAACTGCAGGAGACGTACTTGCTTTCATATTTGTAGTGAACGATTTCCCACAAGACACACTACTGTACGGACTTTCTTTCTGTTATTTCCGCTTCTTTATTTGCATTCATGTCTGTCTCTTCACATTCTTCATCTCTGTACTGAAAATTTTCTACTTCATTTATTTGTAAGTTTTTCCATCTGTCATGTTTTTTCTTTCTCTGTGTATCTTTCGTCCACATAATTAAAAAAATATCTATCTGATGCAATTCTTATTTCATCTTCTTTATTTGTCACGTCTATAACTCTACTATTACTTAATAAATTCTATTCATGCATCCTTTCTATCTTTTATATCATATCTTCATGGTATTAAAAAGTCATTTAATTAATTTTGTTGCCGAATTCATTCATTAATTTATTCGTGACCATTAATAAATAAATTAATTAATTCATGTATCCATCCATTCAGCCATCAAATAATTTAAGCATTCGCTCGTTGCACTAGTTCATACATTTGTTTTATTGGCTTGCAAGTTGTATTCACCTCATACGCTCGATGCATTCATATCATTCGATATTTTCAATCACTTCATTCCCTCTTTACATTCATCTCATTCGCTCGTTCCATTCAACTCATTCGCTCGTTGCATTCAACTCATTCTCTCGTTGCATTCAACTTATTCGCTCGTTGCATTCAACTCATTCGCTCGTTGCATTTATCTCATTCGCTCGTTGCATTTATCTCATTCGCTCGTTGCATTCAACTCATTCGCTCGTTGCATTCAACTCATTCGCAAGTTGCATTCAACTCATTCGCTCGTTGCATTTATCTCATTCGCTCGTTGCATTCAACTCATTCGCACGTTGCATTTATCTTATTCGCTCGTTGCATTCAACTCATTCGCACGTTGCATTTATCTTATTCGCTCGTTGCATTCAACTCATTCGCACGTTGCATTTATCTTATTCGCTCGTTGCATTCAACTCATTCGCTCGTTGCATTTACCTCATTCGTTCGTTGCATTCAACTCATTCGCTAGGTGCATTTATCTCATTCGTTCGTTGCATTCAACTCATTCGCTCGTTACATTTATCTCATTCGTTCGTTGCATTCAACTCATTCGCTAGTTGCATTTATCTCATTCGCTCGTTGCATTCAACTCATTCGCTCGTTACATTTATCTCATTCGTTCGTTGCATTCAACTCATTCGCTAGTTGCATTTATCTCATTCGCTCGTTGCATTTATCTCATTCGTTCGTTGCATTCAACTCATTCGCTAGTTGCATTTATCTCATTCGCTCGTTGCATTCAACTCATTCGCTCGTTACATTTATCTCATTCGTTCGTTGCATTCAACTCATTCGCTAGTTGCATTTATGTCATTCGCTCGTTGCATTCAACTCATTCGCTCGTTACATTTATCTCATTCGTTCGTTGCATTCAACTCATTCGCTCGTTGCATTTATCTCATTCGTTCGTTGCATTCAACTCATTCGCTCGTTGCATTTATCTCATTCGCTCGTTGCATTCAACTCATTCGCTAGTTGCATTTATCTCATTCGCTCGTTGCATTTATCTC
Source organism: Periplaneta americana (assembly GCF_040183065.1). NCBI lineage: Eukaryota > Metazoa > Arthropoda > Insecta > Blattodea > Blattidae > Periplaneta > Periplaneta americana. The sequence goes on along the minus strand of NC_091132.1, from coordinate 27,556,016 downwards.
ATTCGTTCGTTGCATTCAACTCATTCGCTAGTTGCATTTATCTCATTCGCTCGTTGCATTCAACTCATTCGCTCGTTACATTTATCTCATTCGTTCGTTGCATTCAACTCATTCGCTAGTTGCATTTATCTCATTCGCTCGTTGCATTCAACTCATTCGCTCGTTACATTTATCTCATTCGTTCGTTGCATTCAACTCATTCGCTAGTTGCATTTATGTCATTCGCTCGTTGCATTCAACTCATTCGCTAGTTGCATTTATCTCATTCGCTCGTTGCATTCAACTCATTCGCTCGTTGCATTTATCTCATTCGTTCGTTGCATTCAACTCATTCGCTCGTTGCATTTATCTCATTCGCTCGTTGCATTCAACTCATTCGCTCGTTGCATTTATCTCATTCGCTAGTTGCATTCAACTCATTCGCTCGTTGCATTTATCTCATTCGCTCCTCGCATTAATTCATTTGCTAATCACATACATTTCATTCGTTCGTTACGTTCCTTTCATTAACTCGCTACGTTATTTAAAGTTATTGACTTATTCTCTTGGTTTAATTCAGCCATAGTTGAATTTAATCATTTTCTTCCTATTTAGCTTCCAAATTATCAACTTTTTTTAGAAGACCATAATTTCGATCCTACTTCCTTAGTTTACTATAGTTCTTGTTTGTTTCCTTCCGTTCTTTCTTTCTTTCCTTCTTTCTTTCTTTCTTTCTTTCTTTCTTTCTTTCTTTCTTTCTTTCTTTCTTTCTTTCTCCTTACAACATTTAATTTCATGCAAGTTGATGTTTTACTTTACTGCTTTGTTTTAATATTGTTTCCACTATTTTCTCCGACACCACTTCTCTAGATTTTGTAAGCATCCTATAGAACTTATTTATTTACTTATTCAACTTATTTCTTTACTCTTCTTTATTCTTTCCTTTGTTTTATTACTTTTTATTTTCACATACTTTTATTTTTTGTCTCCCTTTCTATACCTAATGTTTACTGTTCTGTCTCTTTCTATATATAAATTTTATTTTTGTTACCGACTTTTTGTACTATTTTTCCTTCCTTACTAACTTAACTAACAATAAGGTCATGTGAGCTAATCACCACAAGGCATAGTAAGAGGTTGCAAAACTACGGAAAGTCTCTCATTCGGTTGAATACTGTACCATGGAAGTACAGGTCCAGTCCTCCAGTGTTAGTAATGGACGCAACGGGAATTCCCCTTCTTCCTGTCTATCCTTACAATGACGTTGATAAGCAGTTCCGAAACGCTGGATATGTCTACAAGCGCGACACATTGCAAGCGTCAAAAATTCTCGCACATATATTACTGAACTGAGTTAGTGAAGTTGGCAGAAGTTGATTTTAAGAGAACACAAATACATCAACTCGAATCCGGAAGGAAATGCTGCAATAAAAATGATTTATTGCAAAATGTTTTAAGGCTATTCTTTGCTGGAAATTACCGATAATAACGATGTTATTTGCACGAACTTTATTACTTACAGCATGCCTCATAATTTTGTGTAATTTCTCTGTGATAAAGTCTCGTAACTCATACTTTCGTACAGCAACGAATTCAAACATTTTAATCAAAGCTCTTGAGCAATTATATAAAAAAAAAACTCTAATCGCGCCGTTCTCATTAAAGCGACGGATTTGTGTTTCACTGTATCGTGAGAGTTTCTCAGTTGTTAGAGACGAGCAAAGAGATTGCACGTAAGCCTGTTATGCACTAGAGAGATCATATTATTCTGTCTACCTCGTGAAATCGTGTGTGCTAATTTATCGGAACTTCCTCGGAAATTCTCCCACAGTTATTTGCATATTACGCCGTATACAACAGCTCCCCAGAAAAGGGATTTTTTCTCTTCTTGTTGTTACTCGGCTGCATTTTAAAACTGGATAGTTTGAGGTTAGCTGTTTCCACCCTTCCCATCACGTGATGTAGATATAAACACTGATTATAAAGCAAGGCATTACTCGGCTCGGCATAGGGTCTACCGGGAGGCCCATCATCATGCAATGATGGGATACGCTGGACGATGGAGCGGAAAACTAAAGCGATGAACTCATATGGGCTCCGGAAATACGTAACCGCAGTTAATTCTCCTAATAATACGACGAAAACGCCCCTGGAAATTGGCACTGCAGCGGCTAATATTTGGCCCCGCACTTATCAGTCGGTACCATCCTGCTCTGTAATTGGAAAGTCAAGTATTGAATTCCTGTGCCGGGATCCTTGAACGAGGCTTCCTTTTCTCCAGCTACTGTAAATTGAATGCTGTCACAACACCTGCAATTACGTCACGATATACAGCACTCTGCACAGCTCCTTGCGTTCTTTGCCTTCGTAATTATTTCTAAGTTGACTTTATTGCCGTCGTTTTTCAACTCTGCGTTGAGTTCATGTGCAATTATGTATTTTACTTCTTTCCGTCCTACATTTCTTCTTTCCGTCCTTTTTTCAGCGCTTATTACCTCGTATTTATATTTATTCCTAGTTTACACCTCCGCTTCGTCACAGGATGTTTCTGGTATTTAATTTTGTTTCCTTCTTCTCTCTTTTGCCACATTTATATTTAATTTTTTCGCAGAAGCTCTAGTAGTAGTTACTTACTTACGAATGGCTTTTAAGGAACCCGAAGGTTCATTGCCGCCCTCACATAAGCCCGCCATCGGTCCCTATTCTGTGCAAGATTAATCCAGTCTCTATCATCACATCCCACCTCCCTCAAATCCATTTTAATATTATCCTCCCATCTACGTCTCGGCCTCCCCAAAGGTCTTTTTCCCTCCGGTCTCCCAACTAACACTCTATAAGAATTTCTGGATTCGTCCATACGCGCTACAAGCTCTGCCCATCCCAAACGTCTGCATTTAATGCTCCTAATTATGTCAGGTGAAGAATACAATGCGTGCAGTTCTGCGTTGTGTAACTTTCTCCATTCTCCTGTAACTTCACCCTGCTTAGCCCCAAATATTTTCCTAAGAACCTTATTCTCAAACACCCTTAACCTATGTTCCTCTCTCAGAGTGAGAGTCCAAGTTTCACAACCATACAGAACAACTGTTTTATAACTGTTTTATAAATTCTAACTTTCAGATTTTTTGACAGCAGACTAGACGATAAAAGCTTCTCAACCGAATAATAACAGGCATTTCCCATATTTATTCTGCGTTTAATTTCCTCCCGAGTGTCATTTATATTTGTTACTGTTGCTCCAAGATATTTGAATTTTTCCACCCCTTCGAAGGATAGATCTCCAATTTTTATATTTCCATTTCGTGCAATATTCTGGTCACGAGACATAATCATATGCGTTCTCTTTTCGGGATTTACTTCCAAACCTATCTCTTTACTTGCTTCAAGTAAAATTTCCGTGTTTTCCCTAATCGTTTGTGTATTTTTTCCTAACATATTCACGTCATTCGCATAGACAAGAAGCTGATGTAACCCGTTCAATTCCAAACCCTGCCTGTTATCCTGAACTTTCCTAATGACATATTCTAAAGCGAAGTTAAAAAGTAAAGGTGATAGTGCATCTCCCTGATTTAGCCCGCAGTGAATTGGAAACGCATCAGATAGAAACTGATCTATACGGACTCTGCAGTATGTTTCACTGAGACACATTTTAATTAATCGAACTAGTTTCTTGGGAATACCAAATTCAATAAGAATATCATATAATACTTCCCTCTTAACCGAGTCATATGCCTTTTTGAAATCTATGAATAACTGATGTACTGTACCCTTATACTTCCATTTCTTCTCCATTATCTGTCGAATACAAAAAATCTGATCAATAGTAGATCTATTACGCCTAAAACCGCACTAATGATCCCCAATAATTTCATCTACGTACGGAGTTAATCTTCTCAAAAGAATATTGGACAAAATTTTGTACGACGTCAACAAAAGTGATATTCCTCGAAAGTTACCACAGTTGGTTTTGTCCCCCTTCTTAAAAATAGGGTTCTAGTAGTAGTAGCAGTAATAATAGTAGTATTCATGTTTTCAATTCCACTGCTTCAAGAAATCAGCATCAATCTCTTCTTTCTATTCCCGTAATAGAACTTCCCTATACTGATCCTCCTACACCAGCCGTGGCGAAAATGTGATCGTGCGCCGAGCCACTGAGTAACCTGCAACGTGCATAGCACCTATGGAGGGAGGCGGACACCCGAAGGGGAAGGAAGCAACTGTCTGACTTATTAACGGATTTTCATTTCCCTTACGTCAAGCGCTTAAATATAATTGTATACAGTACAAGGTAACAAACTAATGTTTAGTACGTGTAACGAAGAAAGGAATGAATAAGAAAACATAGGACAAATTATCACAATCTAAAATTAACTGTCTTCAGAATGTCTCTGCGACAGAGTTTCAAAATCAGGAATGATGTCACTTACTGCCAGTCGTAGTTGATCACGAAGGTATTTGTCTGTCAGTCGTGATCTAAATTTGGTTTTTACTATTTTCATTGCTGAAAATAATTTTTCACAAACGTAAGTTGTAGTGAACTTAGATTCAACAGTGCAAGCGAAAGAATGAAGCTTCGGATATTTATTTTTTGGCAAAGATTTGAAAAGTTCAACATCTATCAAGTCCTTACGTCTAGCTTTCATTTAACATCACATAGTAAATCTGTGAGTTTAGATTGAAGGTCTAACCGCATTATTCGTTTATCTGCTAAAAAAAGATCAACGTACAGAGATGATGATGATGATGATAATAATAATAATAATAATAATAATAATAATAATAATAATAATAATACTTAACCTTTTAACGTTTCATGAGTAACATGTAGTATAATGCCGTTTTATGTTATACAACAGTTTTCCTTGTAATAATTGTGAACAAATCATACATTTAATATTCTCATCATATTTGCAGCAAAAAAATGCGTCCTCCCATCCTACTTGAAACTTTCGTTTTTGTAGAGGTACATGGTTTCGAGAGAGAAATTGCGACGATACGCCACTTGCAGGTCAGAGACAAATACAAATGGAACGGAGTTTGACTCTAGTGAGTGAGAGGGTGGGGTTGGAGGAGGTCGGAAGCAAGAGAAATGCATAACTACCATTGCGAGCCACAATGTACTTGCGAGTCACATTTTCGCCACGGCTTTCCTACACTATAGCTTTGTCTCACCTCTGGAATTGCTTACTTAGTCACGTCAGGGAATGTCGGACACAGTTCGCCATGTTTAGAAATTAGCAGACTTTGACAATTTGTAAATCAAGAGAATATTGTGGTTACTAAGTCAAAGCCTGATCTTCACTTTTTCACAAAAAGTCAAAGCCTGCTGATTTCTAAACATGTTCCACTGAACAAGTTATTTCTTCACTGTTTTCATACATAGGTTTCTTATGACAATGTTAAATCCTTATATCTATATCCAGAAAAACAAACGGTATAAATGAAGAGGAAGAAAAAGTTATCACTTCAGACTACAAAGAGTATTTTTTGTGAAATCTACAGAAGGAAAATAATTTTCCTTATTTGGGCACATACTACATTACAGTGTATGTCTTTATAAATGGTAGATATAGAAACTAATAGGCTAATATAGTATTTCGTAAAGCACTAAACGTCCAATGGGAAAGTTTCTACCTTCCGACGTAGCTATAGGGTGAGAAGTTGGACTCATGATCACAGGCTATTCCGGTGTTCAAATCTCGCTTAGACTGAGTGTCTGGTTTGGTTTTTGTGAGGTTTCCGCCAGCTATACGAAGAATGTTCTAACGGGTGATTCAAAAGGTTATGCTCAAACTGAAGCCGCTTACCTAGGGATTGGAACAAAATTTTACAATAGGAACTCATGGTCTAAGAACCAATTTATTCTGAGTCAGAATAAGCCTGTGAATGTCGAGAATACCATGACGGACAACATACTGTTGAAGTAATAGAAATTTGTGCAAAACTTTGATTATGCAGATATTACACGAATTTAACAATTAATTTTATATTATGTCGAAAGTTGTTCGAACTGACGACCACCACATTCACTGCAGACATTGCACCGTCGAATCCCCCAAATACCCCAGGTACCTCCCGAAATTCTCCTAGCTAAAAGTGTTTCCGAGGCATTCCTACACCATTTTCTCATAAACGAAGCTTCTGATATGTGACCACAGGAGAAGTAATCTAGAGGCACATCAAAACAGGAGAGCGGGCTGACCATTCAACCGGACCTCCTCTTCCGAACTAACGACCAGGATATGCCCGACTTAGAAAGTCTCGTACAGTAAGAGTAAAGTGTGCTGGTGCTCCGTCGTGTTGCATTCACATCTCACAACACACGATAAGTGGCGTGTTTTCTAACAACTCTAAAACAACTTGTTGCAATAAATCGTAAATCTCCCCATTGAGACGAGGTGGCAGGAGATGAGTGAGAGATATCATTATACCTGCAATGTAGATCCTGATATTACGAGCTTGTACAAACTGAGAATTACTTCAGAGACCAAAGGTGCCCACTCTATAAAGTACTTCTGTTTGAAAATAACCTTCTGAACCACCCGGTATAATCCCCGCCGAAGTACCATTTCCGATTACGCAAATTTTATATAAACACGTAGTTAATAAAATACCGTTAAATAACTGATTAATAGGCAGTACTGACTCTTTTTCATTTATTTTTGTTTATTTAAGTATTGTATATGTTTGTTTCTTTATTTACGGCATGTAAAATTCTGAATTTCCATCTATTCTATAATTTATCAAAGCGTTCAATTGATTCTATCTATTTAATATGTATGTGGATAAACACAGTTAGTTTGTCTCGATTATTAATATCTAATTTTAGGATTAATTTTGTATAATATTCCACTCTATCAAACAATCCCACATTCAATTTCATCTAGTAACTGGAGCAGATAACTGGATGCCACAATATTGTCTCATAATCTCTCCACGAATTCAAGTTTGCAAATTAACTTGTGAGAGTCCGGAACTGGACATTTTTTCTAAAAAAAAAAAAGAGAAATTAAAAAGAGATTCCAAACTTTAAAACTGAATTCTTTTACTTTAATTGCTTTTTCGTAAGTTATAGTCTCATCTGCCTCCACTATGAAATGAGCTTCCGAAATACCAGAATTTATACCCGCAGGCGTTACATTCCCTACAAGTTTTACTTTTCTGCTGAATTGAAAATTGTTGTAAACTTTGGGATTTTATGAAATAATCTATATCTCGAGTGGGAATCGTATTTTAGTATTTAGCAATCCAGATCTAGACTACTAGACTGGTTTCTAAAATAGGGCGATTTAGATTAAAATTCAATTAAATTTATTAGGCTACTAGACATAGAAATAATAGGCTTCGTCACATATTAAAACACACGATACATTTGAGAAAACACAAATATAATTAAATAAAATTAATTGAAACAGAAGAAATTCATTTAAATATTTCACGCACGCTATATTAATAGTAACTAAATGTAACTGAATTTATTTATTAAAAACAACAGGGTTCGCCATTTAAAAACATGAAATATATTGAAACTATGAAAATTATTTAAAGCAATTTACACTTAATGTACTAATAATAACAAAATGTAAATAAATATGTTTATTAAAAGACAATTTCATGTGAATTTATGTTGAAAAAACTCACCAATATAGTAAAAAGGATTTTTATAGCCAATTATAAAATCTAGTTTCAAAGCTATTGATTGGTAACTTACAATATTGACTGGGAAGCTTATTATATAATTTCATTCCCATTACAGAAAAGTATTAATAGCAGCAGCAGTAATAATAATAATAATAATAATAATAATAATAATAATAATAATAATAATAATAATAATAATAATAATAATAATAATAATAATAATAATAACTTTACGTTGGGAGATATTTTCTAAATGGTTCAATAATTTGTGAAAGAGTATATTTTCCTCCTGAACCTCTTGCATATTATGTTTGTAAATAGTAGATTAATATGATTCAGTATTAAAATGTACAGTATTTTGTTTGACAAAATGAAATTCACTGTTGTAACTAAACAGTTTACAATTCACGAAACCTAACCTAAAAATGTTTTTGTTTAATCATGTGTACAAACTCCGAAAACCGAATTCCACTTTGAAACATAGGCTTAAAAATACTTACTCCTAATAATTTTGCTATTCTAGTTGTAATTGCTGTCTCCGTACGTAAAATTCCTTCATTATCATCTTCCTTCAGTTCATTATTAATGAACTATTGATTCCTGAAGCGTAGCCTACTCTGAATGACACACGGATTCTTTGTTGTAGGAGTCACTTCCCTTCTACTTCCTCTCTTTTACATTATTGTAATAAAAATCTAAACACGAGAGAAATTAATATTATAATATGAAATGGTATTTGTATCGATTACCCCAGTGCACATATCACTCCGTACGCTATATTTATTTACACTTGCCTGACTATAATCTTGAATCGTAATCAGATCACACGTAAAGTAACTATTATGTATTGATGTGAATAATGATATTAATTAATTATTAGTATATTTAAATTTCACTAGCTTCCAGTAAATCAGAAATTTATAAATCTAGAATATTTTGAATTTTCAAAATTTACACTACAGACTACAACTGTCACTACTATAACATAACAGTTAGAATATTACTACCAGTTGTAGTATTTCTCAGTACCGAAATTCGAAACGAATTTGACAAAAGTAAATTCAACCTGCAAACTATAAAATCAACATAATCCACTAGCATATGTAGTAATGGGTGGAAAATAGTTAGGTTTCATCCTTAGGGTATTCAGTAAGCTGACCCGGACTATAATAATTGTCAAATTTAGACACTTACAAGACAAATAACTTTTAATCCATTATTCACAATAACCTTATGAAACCCTAACAATCATTATCGGAGACTCTATACTTGAAAAACTAAAAATTATTTGCCGAACGATAGAGTTAAAGGGGCACAGCAAACTGTTGGGGATCCATAAAAGCAAACATTTCTGAACCTGTTCAAGAAATGTCATTACCAGTTGGTCAGTCGCCAGTAATGAGCCTTGTCAAAAGTTTCTCCAGACTTCTTTTTCCCTTTCTAGAATTCTCTCGTTCTCTGGCAGTACGGCTCGCAGAATACGCAGTTTCAGGGAATCGCCTTGCCCAGGATCGCCAAAACTGCTGCAAGATAGAATTGTCGAGATAAAAGCAACAGAGGCCATTGTAGGGAAGCTCGCTTTTGAAGGACCTACGTTTGCAATCGTTTCTTACAAACTATCGCCTATCGAAAGTAGCTGATATCGATTGTTTGGACGTTGAATAGTGTCGTGTACACAAGAAAGCGTGTCGGAGGAGGGATGGGTTCAGGTTCTGGGTTAGTGGCAACCGTAAGTGCTCCAGCTTGATGGAGTAGTCGGCCTCAAGCAATCCGAGCAGATACGTTATCTGCTTCGTACTAGCTGTGCCGGCGTCGATCTAGCACGCGATCTGTCCGTCGCTTCCTCGCTAAAACAGTGAGCCGGCTTGTAGGGACTATCTGCACGGAAGAGGGGTGAGGCACCACGAATCACGAGATGGCCCCAGGAGTTTGATTCTCTTTCACGTGTCTTCACTAATTCAAGATGTTGACATCAATTTCATTGAATGCTATTCGGTTTTTTTTTTTTTGGTTACTTCCAGCATAACAAGAAAGGGGAGAGGATGGTATTTTTTAAAACTGTTTTCCTATTTGGTGTAAAATATTATTTTTTTTGTACGTAGAGAGCTCATAGCTGTAGCAATTCAACCAAATATAAATATTTTGAAAAAAAAAAAACACTACATTCATTGTTATTTGCCGACGACCAGGTGATATTTTCACAAGATGAAGAGGCTATGGAATTTATATTTATTTATTTATTTATTTGTCTAATATATAAAAATTGGAGATTTATCCTTCGAAGAGGTGGAAAAATTCAAATATCTTGGAGCAACAGTAACAAATCTAAATGACACTCGGGAGGAAATTAAACGCAGAATAAATATGGGAAATGCGTGTTATTATTCTGTTGAGAAGCTCTTATCATCCAGTCTGCTGTCCAAAAATCTGAAAGTTAGAATTTATAAAACAGTTATATTACCGGCTCTTCTGTATGGTTGTGAAACTTGGACTCTCACTCTGAGAGAGGAACATTGGTTAAGGGTGTTTGAGAATAAGTTGCTTAGGAAAATATTTGGGCTGAGCGGGATGAAGTTACAGGAGAATGGAGAAAGTTACACAACACAGAAGTGCACGCATTGTATTCTTCACCTGACATAATTAGGAACATTAAATCTAGACGTTTGAGATGGGCAGGGCATGTAGCACGTATGGGCGAATCCAGAAATGCATATAGAGTGTTAGTTGGGAGACCGGAGGGAAAAAGACCTTTGGGGAGGACGAGACGTAGATGGGAGGATAATATTAAAATGGATTTGAGGGAGGTGGGGTATGATGATAGAGACTGGATTAATCTTGCACAGGATAGGGACCGATGGCGGGCTTATGTGAGGGCGGCAATGAACCTTCGGGTTCCTTAAAAGCCATTTGTAAGTAAGTAAGTAAGTATGGCTAGTAAATGATATTTACTATCATTGACTGAGCGAAAACAAGAAAGTGGTGAACAAAACTACGGATTAAGTATTCAAAAACATTCGGGCTCTGGCTTCCCAGTAGCGGTCGACTTCCTTGGAGGATTTCAGAGCAGGGCATTTTGCAAGATGTTGTCTATCCATGTCTTCCTGTTGCTGGCACAAAATGCAGGATGCTGATGGAAGGATGCCAAGACGATTGAGTGTTAACCCAGGGTGTCATATTCAGTGTTAAGACGAAAGCTTGCAACTGCCAGTCTTCTGGGTTCAGGAAGTATATCCTTCAGTAATTTCCTACGTTGTTGCGAAATGTTTATGTCCAGTTCTTGTTGGTGATTATTTTTTTGTAGTTGCTTGATATATTGTTTTACTGAGTTAAATGACAAAGGTTTCCGTGGGTTTATTTTGAGATTGGCACCCTTCTTAGCTAATGTGTCAGCCTGTTCACTCCCATGTAGATTACAATGTCCTGGGATCCACTGTAACACAACTGTTTTGCCACGTTCTTTTAAAGTTGCAAGTATTTTTTGACAATTATTGATTTGTTCTGTGTAGGGATGATCAGTTTTATTTATGGACAAAATGGCTGCTTTTGAGTCCGAGAGGATGACGGCGTTTGTGAATTTATCCATATGGAATAAAAGTTGGGGTGCGAGATAGACCTACCTCCACGTGGTGCACCCCGGACAACGCTTTGCGGCAAAATGGTCTATAATAAGGCAAAGAAAATGAGAAAGCCAACAAATTGTCCTTTTAAGGATATGGAATATATGGTGAGGAAAACTGATGAAGAGTATCGTAAATGGGGTCTAAATATTAATTATAACAAAACAGAATATATGTGTGTGGCAAAGGAAGTTTCCAACATCATCATCATCATCCTTCACGAATTAGGTCTCTGTAGACCTGTTTCGGCCCCATCTAGCAGACTTCTTAAAGGTCTTCCTGGTCGACGATGTCCTCTAGGTTTATATTGCATCATAATTTTTGGGATTCTTGAATTTTACATTCTTGTTACATGATCTAGCCAATTGAATTTGTATCTGATGATTTTTTCTTCTACTGACTCTACTTCTAATTGTTCTAAAATTTCTTCATTCCTTTTTCGGTCTAAAAGAGTATATCCTGCTGTCCTGAAAAATTTCATTTCCGTTGCTTTGATTCTGTTCATGTCTTTTTTCTTCAATGTCCAAATCTCGCTTCCGTATAAAAGGGGGAGTAATGCTAGTGTATTATATATTTTTATTCTTGTAGATTTTTGTGCTAATTTAGCTTTTAATGTATTGTTTATTATTCCTAGAATTTGTGTAAATTTGGTAATTTTCTTGTTCACATCTTTTTCATTTTGATAAGATATTTCACAACCCAGATAATTGAAATTTTGCACTTGTTCGAGGCATTGGTTATTGTGTATTATCTTACTTCTGACTGGGTCTTGTCCTAAAAATGCCATTACTTTTGATTTTTGTGCTGAAATTTCCATCCCAAAATCTTTTAATATTTTATTTAATGTATACAATCCTCTTTTTAAATTATCCTCTGAATTGGAAATTACTGTATGACTTGATCATCGGCATAGAGTAAGGTATTTAATGTTAGAGCACTGGTTATTTTGATTCCTGATGTGTAGATTTCGTTCCATTTTAAAATAATTTCATTTATATAAATATTAAATAAAGTTGGTGATAGTGGACACCCTTGTCGAACTCCATTATTAACTAATTTTCTTTCCGATATACAGTTATTTATTTTGACACTTATTTTGCTGTCTGTGTAGATTTCTATTATATTTTGTAATAGCAAATTTGGAATATTTTTATCTTGTAATATGTCGAATAAAAGGTCTCTTCGGACTTTATCAAAAGCTTTTTCCAACATCGTTATAAATAATGAAATAATAAGGAAATGTGATAGTTTTAAATATCTTGGTACACATATAACCTCAACAGGAACATGTCAAAAGGATATAGATAGTAAAATTGTTTTAGGTAAACAGGGCACAAAAATATTACATGGATTATTATGGAGCAAGAATATATCAAAGGTAGTAAAAAAATGATGTTTCAAGGTATAGTAGAAAATATAATGTTGTATGGGGCAGAAATGTGGCCAATTACACAAAAAAACAAGAGACAGAATGAGAACTGTGGAATTGGATTTTATCAGAAGAAGCTTACAATTTACAAGACAAGACAGAGTAAAAACACAACATATCTGGGACAAAATGGAAATTAATTGTTCACTAACAAAAAGTTGGAAAACAAACAACTCCAATGGTACGGACATGTGGAGCGTATGTCAGAAACACGATGGCCCAAACAAATTTTACAGTACTCTCCGAGAGGTAAGAGAAGAAGAGGAAGATCAGCTATGAAATGGAAATCTCACATAGCTAATGCTATGGAAGAACGTGGACTGCAAATAGGAGACTGGAATAACCGGCAATTTTGGAAACAAAAGACTAACTTTTAAAGGGGAATGTCAAGGAAGAAGAAGAAGAAGAAGAAAAATTATTTGGGGGCCCAAATTTGAAAAAAAAAATGTACCCATTGCAGGATTGTACTAAAATCGATATATCTAAACCGTTTTTAGAGATAGGTTCAAACGGATTTTTGCAATGTATTTCCAAAAGCATGTTCTACAAACTGTCTGTAACAGAATTTTGATATTAGTCCCTACGTTTGTAAAATAAACAATTAAAATGTAATAACAATTTTCTGATTTCCTTTCTTGCAAACAAACAGACGTATTTTTGAAATGAAATCAATTAACAAAATTCTGTTACAGAGAAAAGTTTCCTAATAGTCTAAAGAATGTGTGTTCTAAATTTCATACATGTATCTTCAATAGTTCAGAAATTATATCCATTTTTGTCTGGCAATGTAGCAAAAAAAAAAATGAAGTTACTGGAAACAGATAAAAATGGGCGTGTGATTTAAAAATTCATACCGCAGGAAATTTAAAAATGACGTCTCAACATATAAATACCCACAAAGTGTTATGCAATGCATTCCACACATATCAAAGAGCATTTTAAAGAAAAAAAAATTGAAAATTTAATTTACCGGAAACAACAATAAAAGTTGGCGAGTGATTTAAAAATCCATAACGCAGGAAGTTTAAAATGGCGACTCAACATGCGATAAGGGCACAAATACCCACAAAATGTTATGCTATGCATTCCACACGTATCACAGAGTATTTTAAAGGATTTTTTTTTTAATCTACTCATTTTTCACTAAAAAATACCATCCTCTCCCCTTAATTGAATCCTTTCGGTTTAAGTTCCACCTCTCAGTTTCCCTTTGGTGGCCAACCCTCGTGCACTGTGTCACAGATGTATGACAGTGGCACAATGTCCAACACACTATGTGCAGATTTGCTGAGAGATTTTTAAGTATGAAAACATGAATAAAAATTACAATTCCCGACACATTCTTCTAATTCTTTAAAAAGATGCTAACATTCATGTGACCGCACACATCTCTATGAAAAGTTTTATGGTCCCATGCAGAGAAACATAAGTTAGTGTAAACATCTAGGCTGCTCCGGCAATGGCTAACAGAATTTTCACAATTCACTTTCCATGGAAAAATAATATTCTGCTAGATTTGTAGCAAACGGGTATGTAACAATAGTTGAAATAAATTTTAATGAGGAGCCCTATTATAATATTTATATATTGATTGAGCTGTGCTGAGATGAAATTCTTTTAAATACAACTACACTTTAAGCTTTTAAATTTCGTGCACTCATTACGAGCGACTAAGAGGCCGGGATCCGACAGAATCTGCCATATTACTGTGATGTACTTAAGTACATATATTTCCGTGCAGGAATTCTGCGTTACCATATTATTATTATTATTATTATTATTATTATTTTATACCGTCATTACTTTATTTTCCCATTAACACTAATATCTAGGTAATTGTCATGTCATTGTCTCAATGTAACACGTGCTGTGCTGATCATACTAATTGTACTATTCCTTTAGTTGTGACATTATATTCATATGTATTAATTCTTTTTTTTTTTTAAGTTAATACTTGTATACTAGAATGTATTTTCCTGTTTGTGATTATCAGACATCGGATTCTAGAGCAAATGCCTATTTTGTTTCTTTAGGAGAAAAGTAAAAATAATTATTAATATTTGTGTTTCATGGAAATTGAGAGGTATTCAAGGAGTTTTATAGTGCCCTAAAATGCCCTAAAACGGTTATTAGAGCCTAATTTGTTAATATTCGCCTAAAAATGCCTAACTCACTGTAAAGTTTCGCATTTTACTCTTACTTTTTATAATTTATACATGCATTCACTGCGAAATTTAAGGCATTTAAAAAGTGGAAAGTTTGCTTCACATCAGCCATGAAACCATTGATAAAGGAAACAAAATGTTTTAAATCTCACGACACTCGCAATAGATTTCACCGAATTTAACATGTTTGGAGGCATAAATGCCGACAAAGAACCAACCTTAGTTTTGAAGCAGGCAAAAATCACAACATGTGCTGCTACCGATTCAGAGTTATACTATACTATATAAATGACTGTTTTCGGTCTGAAACCGATTAGCTGTACTGCCCTTCAGAGTGTCATAAAATCACAATTTTTGGAGAAAGAGTGTTTTTGAAATATTTATGAAAAGTCGTAAAACTGCGAATTAGTAGGGTAAACCGTTACAAAATATTTAAAAGAATGGCCCTCCTAGTGTTAACACTACCAGGAAATGCAACAATAAGTGGAACTTTGTATTTTTGTCCAATTGAATCTCAATAACAACGGTTCATTTGAATGCTCGTTAACAGTTGCTCTTTCCCTCACCTTATTTGTGTTGAGAAGTTTTGAGCGGTAGGACGTTTTCCTGTGAAGTTTAACGCGATAATGCCGAAAAATATAAGTGCAAAATCTACATTGATCCGGCAATGGCTAACAGAATATTCAGAATTCACTTATGATGGAAAAATAATATTCTGCAAGATTTGTAGCAAACAGGTATGTAACAATAGTTGAAATATATAAATTATATTAATTTTAATGAGTAGGCCTATAATATTTATACATTGACTGAGCTATCTTGAGGTATAATTCTTTTTAAGACCACTACACTTTAACCTTTTAAATTCCGATAGTTAAAGTATTTGCAGGTCATTAAAATTTTGATTGTTCGAATCCACTAACTTTGTGATAGAAATACGGCAATACAACAATTAGGATTTTATTTTAATTCAGTTTACTTTACATCTTTAGATTTCGCAAGAAAAGAAGTGCCACCTAAAGCAGCATGTGCAAGGAGCGGCTCATAAGGCTAAAGCTCAGCAGAAAAATCAACTGCAACAAACTTTACTAACACAGCCTACTTCATCCAATCTCAGCAGCAATTTCTATGCTGATTTAACCAGAGCGTTTGTTGCTGCTAACATTCCCTGGAATGCAATTGAAAATCCGGTTTTAAGATAGTTTTTACAAAAATACTGCAAACAAAATATCCCATCTGAGTCGACCCTAAGAAAAAATTACTTAGACAGAATATACAATGAAACTTTAGCTTCCATTCGGGAGGATATAGGTGATTCTTACATATGGGTCTCTGTGGATGAAACCTCAGATCCTATGAATAGGTATATAGCAAATATGGTAGTAGGAAAACTTAGTCCTGATGGACCTTCGATTCCACACCTCGTATGTGTTAAGGAACTTTCGAAAGTGAATAGCCAAGCCATTGCTTATTTTGTAAATAAAGGCCTACAATCTTTATACTCAGGTAATATAGACGATTCCAAAGTTCTGTTGTTTTGTACTGATGCTGCCTCATACATGGTTGCTGCAGCTCCACTTCTTAAAACATTTTATCCTAACCTCACGCATGTAACCTGTCTAGCACATGGCCTTCACAGGGTTTCTGAAACAATCCGAAATGAATTTCCTCTTGTCAATTCGTTTATTTCTAACACAAAAAAATGTTTTTGTAAAGCCCCATCCAGGATTTCAATATTCAGAGAGAACTTTCCAGATATCCTACTCCCACCTCAGCCGGTTGTTACACGATGGGGAACCTGGATTCAGTCAGTGGTGTATTATTCTAAGTATTTTGAAGAAGTGGTCACAGTTATTGATAAATTACCTGAAACTGATAGTGCAGCGTGTGTGAAAGCAGTGAAAGATTGTCTGAATGACTCACGAGTGAAAAACGATATTGCCTACATAACATCAAACTTTTCTTTCATACCTGCAAGCATTGAACAATTAGAACGTGAAAAACAATCTCTTTGTAGCCAAATAGCAATAGTAAAGGAAGCTCAAGTGAACATACATTCTGCTTTGGGCGAAACTGGGAAAAAAGTTAAAAATAAGTGGGACAACGTATTAAATAAGAATGTAGGATTTTCATTGTTGGAAAAAGTATCAAGAGTGATATCGGGGGAAAGTGTAAATGTTCCAGTAAGTATTGATGTTTCTATTGTACCTAATTTAAAATTTGCGCCTCTTACATCAGTTTCGGTTGAAAGAAGTTTTTCTGCTTTCAGAATGATTCTCAGTGACAAAAGGCAAAGGTTAACTGTGGAGAATTTAGAGAAAATTCTGGTGGTGTACTGTGCAGATAATTATAATAGAGTCTGAGCATGGAACTGAATTTCAATAACTTAAAATGAATAATATTGATATCAATAATCATTATTTCATTAGTTTCAATATGTTAAATTTGTGCAGCTCTGTTTATAAATATAATATAGTATTCTTTTTTAATGTTTAAACATACTTTTTGTGCGTATTTTAGTGTATAACTAAAAATTTCAGTGAAAGAACTAAGTATGATACCTTGATGTGCCTAAAATGCCTATTTTCATTCAAATAGGGCCTAATTTTACAAATTTTGAGCTTATTTTAGGCGCCTAAAACTGAAATTTTAGTGCCTAAAAATCCGATGTCTAGTGATTATGTATTCAGTCTCTTTTTTTTTATTATAAATTATATGAAGAGTCCACTGCAAGAATGATGGATGTCACTTTCTTGTCAAAAATGAACCAAGACTGTCAATGCATAGCTTAAGACATATAGAATGTACATAGAGAGTTATATGGCATTAACACTGAGAGTCATTGTCCAGTAATGATCGGAAAATCTCAGTTACGCTTTGAGCGCTAAGCATTTCAAACTTTCAATTGCTTCTCCTGCAAAATGTATTCCAAATGGCATCCATCATTCTTGCAGTGGACTCTTCATATATATATTTTGTATTATTATTTTAAAATTAATACTGATTGTGTATATGTATTCAATCTCTCTTTTTTACTTTATTATAATTATTATTATTTTTAAGTTAATATTTGTATACCGGAATGTATTTTTCTGTACGTGATTTGATCCTGGTTGATTGGAAGAGAAGGTCTGATGGCCTTAACTCTGCCAGGGAAAATAAAACTATTATTATTATTATTATTATTATTATTATTATTATTATTATTATTATTATTATTATGAAGGATGGTGTAGCGGAGAAAAATTCTCTCCGGCACTGAGACTCGAACCCGGATTTTCAGCTCTACGTGCTGACGCTTTATCCACTAAACCACACCGGATTCCAGTTCCTATGCCAGAATGTAATGTATAAATCGTGAGATTTTACTGTTGAAAGCTGACGCGCTAAATCGGCGCTAGGAGGGCTGTTACTTGCCCATACCACCTTTGGAACGTCCCCGTACTAAGTGAAATCTGTTTTCAAGAGTACACCCGTTAGTATTAGGGCTTGTTGCCTGAAGACGAAAGTGTAATGCTACGACGTGGGGCATGTTTAGCCGCGAAGCATTATCGGAAAACATATCTTCCATTAATAGGTTCACAATGAGCGTACTTTGGCTAAAATACTTGGGAATACTCCTTAATAAGCCCGATAATTGACAACTCCCGGACTCATCTAGCCAAATACCATCTCGCTATCACCAATTTTATCAACGCCAGATAATCGCATAGTTTGTACGTTACCGTTAAATAACCAACTGCAGGACATTCAGCGGACAACAATTGACAAATTAAATATCGCAGGTTTTCACAGTTGTAAATTGGAGAGGTAATCTGATGGGCAAATAATTAGTTGAGTTGTGGAAATGTGTGTTGACAGAGCAAATCACATCATGTCCAATCTGCATGATACCTACACCTTCTAATTGCCTCTTCTGAATCATTTGTTACTGCTTGTAATGCGCTAAAAAAAGAGTTTTCCAATTAATTGGAACAAACATAATTATTGGCCACTAGGAACCTCACGCTTCAACGAGTCATTTTGTTCAACCTTATTACGGTTTGTATAAAATTCTGTCCGGCAATGACGTGTTAATTACACCTCCTAATGGTTCAATCGTAGCGTAGTAGTAGTAGTAGGTTTATTTTGCCTGGCAGAGTTAAGGCCATGAGGCCTTCTCTTCCACTCAACCAGGTTACAAAAATATACATGAAATACAAAATTAGATTACAAAACAACACAAAAGAAAATACCTTAGAAATTACATAAAATATAGTAGAAAATTACAATAGACAAGATCAGTTACATAATATAAAATTACAAATAATCAAGATCGGTTACATAATATATAAAATAAAATAGAAAATTGCACATAATCAAAATCAGTTACATAACATAAGGGGAATATACACACTCACACACACACACAATTTATAAGACCTAAAATGCTCCAGATAAATTCGACGATTAATTCACTTCAGATATACTATACAGTTAATATACTAACAGGAGAATACATGTGGGTCACAAGACATAAAATGTTGATTAGCAAAGTCGTACTAAATGGCATGCAAATACAAATGATTAAATAATATATCAAGATGAGAAAAAAAGAAGAAGAGAGAGTTAAAAAAATAACAAATTGGTCATTTAAGACTATTTAGAAACTTCCGCAAGAGTCTAGTTCTGTTCATTAAAAACATTTCTAAGTAGAGTGTGCTTAAAAGATTTTAGACTCCGAATGCTCCTGATTTCCTGTGACAAGGAATTCCAGGAACGGGCTGTGTGTATTGTGAAAGAAGCAGAGTAGAGAGATGTTTGATGGAATGGAATTGATAGAACAAGGTTATGCTGTGAACGTGTATCACGGTTGTGGTGCGATGCTAAAAGAGTGAAGCGAGGAACTAGGTAACTAGGTGTGGAATTATTTAAAATCTGATACAGCAAACAGAGTGAATGAACTGAAAGTCTCTCCCGTAAACGAAGCCAAGATAATTGAAAGAAGTACTCGGAGACATGGTCATAGCGACGGCTGTTAAAAATGAAACGAACACAAGCATTATGAACCCGCTGAAGCCTCAATGACAATTCAACACTAAGATCACTATACAAAACGTCGCAATAGTCAAAGTAAGGCATCACCAGGGTCTGAATCAAGATCTGTTTCAGTTTAGAAGGAAAGAAATTTTTCAATCTTTTCAGTGAAAGCAAGATTGAAAAAGTTTTCTTACAGACATATTTTACCTGTGCATTCCAGCTGAGATTCGAGTGTCGAAATAGAAACCTAAGTAGTCAGTTGGCTAATGGTTTTTGACCACAGAAGTCTCTGCAAGATTCATGGAAAATGAGTGTACGGCTGGCAATCACCACCACAATCATCATCATAATCATCATCATCATCATCATCATTAATAACGGGTTAGGTCATCAGTTATTCCGACTTCAGCCCATCGCTCCCTAGGTCTATACACATCTCAATCTTCTTCTTGATCTGTATTTTATTATTTTCTTAGGAGATCTTTTTTCATTCTATCTATCTAGGAGATCTTTCTTCATTCATTCTATGTGACCTTTCCAGTTTTGTCGGTATGTTTCTATTTCGTGTGGTATTACAACTTTTGAGAAGATAAACTCCATACGTAGATGAAATTATTGGGGATCATCAGTGTGGTTTTAGGCGTAACAGATCAACTATTGCTCAGATATTTTGTATTCGACAGATAATGGAGGAAATATGGGAGTATAAGGGTACAGTGCAGCAGTTATTCATAGATTTCAAAAAGGCACATGACTCGGTTAAGAGAGAAGTTTTATATGATATTCTTATTGAATTTGGTATTCCCAAGAAACTAGTTCGATTAATTAAAATGTGTCTCAGTGAAACGTACAGTAGAGTTCGTATAAGTCAGTTTCTGTCAGCTGCGTTTCCAATTCACTGTGAGCTGAAGCAAGGAGATGCACTATCACCTTTACTTTTTAACTTTGCTCTAGAACATGCCTTTAGGAAAGTCCAGGGTAACAGAGAGGGTTTGGAATTGAACGGGTTACATCAGCTGCTTGTGTATGCGGATGACGTGAATATGTTAGGAGAAAATCCACAAACGATTAGGGAAAATACGGGAATTTTACTTGAAGCAAGTAAAGAGATAGGTTTGGAAGTAAATCCCGTATGATTATGTCTCGTGACGAGAATATTGTATGATATGAAAATATAACAATTGGAAATTTATCCTTTGAAGGATGAAAAAATTCAAATACCTGGGAGCAACGGTAACAAATATAAATGACACTCGGGAGGAAATTATACACAGAATGAATATGGGAAATACCTGTTATTATTTAATTGAGAAGCTTTTATCATCCAGTCTGCTGTAAAAAATTCTGAAAGTAATAGTAAAAATTGAGTGTTCTACTGTACATAGTTTAAATAATATTCATGTTAAATATTAGTGTAACTGTTAAAGAGGTCTATGTTTTGTTCTAACTTGACAAAACAGGATTCGCGTGAGTAGACAGAAGTACTTCGCTTGTTAAATGCACGCACTTATCCGTTACAGTAAAAACTCCAGTAATACCTAACCTTGTAGCCTCCTTGTACGGTCGCCAATCATAACTTACTTACTAGCATCATCACTATAGTCACGTATTGAAGGGAATTTTAAAATAATTTTATTGGATGTTTCAATGGATGTACTAATGTTTCACTTTTTGGCCTGAATGTACATTCCTCTTCAGTTGAAATATTACATTCTGAAATCAACGCGAAATTACTTTACCATCCTTGAAATTATTCACGTTTGGAGGAACAGGAACAATTATAGCGAAGATGAAAGCAAGGCTTGCAAACTAAGAGCTGTATAGCTACCAAAATCTTTAGCCACTATAATCTGTTTCCAAGATCCTAACTCGCTCACTATAAAACATTCACTTACTTGGGTGTAGCTGAGAGCACTATGGTATTCGCTCTGTAGAAGCTATTGTTAGGACCTGTCATCTGCAAAACATACATCGCGGGTAAGAAACACAGCTCGATTCATGCTAAGGTATCGAACAGAGGAGCTGCTAACGACATCTCTCGCAGATAATAAAGCAGAAGTACTGCGGAGAAACTGCGTTGCAACTGAGTGAAGTACAAGACTAGAAAATGTAAGAATTTAATTACTTGCATTTCGAATAATACGCACATGATTATTTTAGTTTTAATAATATTTCTCTTTCATTTTTGCATACATTCTTTTCATTAACTTTATTTCTTTCAATATAGTTTTTTCATTAAATCTTTATTTGTTTTTCTTCAATTTTCTTAATAATTAAGGGAAGTCATCAAGACTCAAAATGGGGGAAAAAAAAAAACATTTTTATTTTTTGACACTTTATGAAAGTATGGTCAATTTGGTTAATTTGGTTTCGGATTACTAAACTATAAAATAATATAGCTTTTATTGATTTTGTGAAAGCTTTTGATAAAGTCCGAAGAGACCTTTTATTCGACATATTACAAGATAAAAATATTCCAAATTTGCTATTACAAAATATAATAGAAATCTACACAGACAGCAAAATAAGTGTCAAAATAAATAACTGTATATCCGAAAGAAAATGAGTGAATAACGGAATTCGACAAGGTTGTCCACTATCACCAACTTTATTTAATATTTATATAAATGAAATTATTTTAAAATGGAACCAAATCTACACATCAGGAATCAAAATAACCAGTGCTCTAACATTAAATACCTTATTCTATGCCGATGATCAAGTCATAATTGCCAATTCAGAAGATAATTTACAAAGAGGATTAATATATATTAAATAAAATATTAAAAGATTTTGGGATGGAAACTTCAGCACAAAAATCAAAAGTAATGGCATTTTTAGGATAAGATCCAGTCAGAAGTAAGATAATACACAATAACCAATGCCTCGAACAAGTACAAAATTTCAACTATCTGGGTTGTGAAAAAGGTGTGAACAAGAAAATTACCAAATTTACACAAATTCTAGGAATAATAAACAATACATTAAAAGCTAAATTAGTACAAAAGTCTACAAGAATAAAAATATATAATACACTAGCATTACTCTCACTTTTATACGGAAGCGAGATTTGGACATTAAAGAAAAAAGACATGAACAGAATCAAAGCAACGGAAATGATTTTTTCAGGACAGCAGGATGTACTCTTTTAGACCGAAAAAGGAACGAAGAAATTTTAGAACAATTAGAAGTAGAGTCAGTAGAAGAAAAAATCAACAGACACAAATTAAATTGGCTAGATAATGTAAGAGAATGGAAAATTCAAGAATCCCAAAAATTATGATGTAGTATAAACCTAGAGGATATCGTCGACCAGGAAGACCTTTTAGAAGACTGCTAGATGGGGCCGAAACAGGTCTACAGAGTCCTAATTCGTGAAGGATGATGATGATGAAAATATTCGAATATTTACTATTTTAAAGATATTTTAAAAAAATATTAGTGTGTTTATGTTTTAGAGAAAAATTTACCACTTTTCATAAAAAAAAATTATCTCAGGAACTAATTGTCTTAGAAGGCTGTGGTTTGGCTTGTCCTGTAGTTAACTCAACGCTTCATAAAACCTGTGTTTCAAGATCTTTCCAATCCTGATTTGAGGCGTTCAGAGCTAAAGTGGATCAAGTCACAAATTTTCATAAGTTGGGTTTTATTCATTTTCCGATTATCTGAAGTTGGATCTTTTCCAAGCAGTAATGGATCAAGTCTTAATTCCAAGCATTCGCCGGTAGGTGACACCAGTCACTTTTGGTTCAGATTATTTGTTCACGATGTTCTGAGCCATAGTGGATCAAGTCACCAAAGAGTTGCATCAATTAACATCACAATAGTTTGTAATTTATAAACCTAGAATTTGATAATGGAGCAATAAAGTTAGATAATCCACTAGAGCAAGTTAACTTTAAGGTCTATCATCTCAAAACTACGTCTCATGGACTTGATCCACTTCAGCTCTGAACGCCTCATTTACTAAAAAAAAATGTACGAGAGGAAGAATTTAGAATACTAATGACTCGTTCAATAACGTTGTTAGGTACCGAGTCCCAAAAAAAATGTGTTTGTTGCTATGTCAACGTTGGAACTTGGTGTATACTAGATGCTGTACTCACATTTGAAGGGTCCACTGCAAGAATGATGGATGTCACTTTCTTGTCGAAAATGAACCAAGACTGTCAATGCATAGCTTAAGACATATAGAATGCACATGGAGAGTTGTATGGTATTAACACTGATAGTCATTGTCCAGTAATGATCGGAAAATCACAGTTAAGTTTTGAGCGCTAAGCATTTCAAACTTTCTATTGCTTCTCCTGCAAAATGTATTCCAAATGACATCTATCATTCTTGCAGTGGACTCTTCATTTATTTATGGATACACTGCAAGAATACAGGTATTTATGGGGTTAGGTATTCAAATACCATATAATACCTCGAAAAACATGGCGAACTTGGACACATTGCGAATAGGGAAGGTAGAGATCACACTAACAAACACAACCAAAGAGGCAAGATTCAAGAGAAGGAGGGCAGCATTAGGTGAGCAGGATGGAGAAGAAGATGAAGATTACCAACTAGGAAGGTTTTAAAACATTTTTTCTGTAGTAGGTGAGTTTTTATGGAAAGTTTTACTTTAAACGTTACTTACTTAAAACTACGTTTTCAACATAAATGACCCATTTTCTCAGAAACTACTAGTACTACTACTACACTAAAAAGAATTCCAAATTTCCTTCCGTTGGTTCTCAAGAAGAATTTAGTGCAGTCGCTCTTGATGCCTCATTTTGATTACTATGACACTCTGTACACTGACCTTAACATGAGCCTCACAGACAGACTACAGCGTATTCATAATGCATGTGTTCGATTTATTTGCAACGTCCGTAGATCTGACCGTATCACACCTTCACTAAATATGCTGTCCTGGGTCCGTCTCAAAGAGCGAAGAACTATTCACTCTCTCAAGTTACTCTTCAATATTCTTCAAAACTCTAACCCTAGCTACCTAGCTTCTCGTTTTCAACATTTGTCCTCATATCACGAAATAGATACTCGCTCACAACACCATATCACACTCTCCATTCCTAAATACAGAACATCCTTCTACTCTTCATCTTTCACCGTCTCTGCAGCCCATCTCTGGAACTCTCTACCACAACATGTCAGAGACTGTCGGAATTGTCTAGTTTCAAAAATAAAGTAAAATTGCACTTTTTCAATTCAGAGTCCTTTCAGTTATAAGCCCTTTTCTCTGCAATAGTTTTGTAAAATTATATATATATATTTAATTTCCTTCCTTTCCCCTTTTTTGTTCTCTTGATAACTAGACGAATTAATTACCATAACCTTTTTATTGTGAATTTTATTTAAATTTCGTATTTCTTGTCTTTTTATTATTGTTTTATTACATTCCATTTTGTTATATTCTTCCCTACGTTTTCCATGCTAACTATTTGTACTAAATGAGTTGCTTTTACTATATTCCAATGTATTTTACTTTCTTTTTTCTATTATGGTATTATTTTCATATTGTTTATTATCGATTTTGTTATGCTATTATTATTATTATTATTATTATTATTATTATTATTATTATTATTATTATTATTATTTTGTAACATGTTAGTATTCTGTTCTTTAACATTTGTTACATTTTTAACGGCTTGTATACTTTGTGACCTGGTAGAGTGTAAGAGAAGGCCCTATGGCCTTAACTCTGCCAGTATAAATAAAGAATTATTATTATTATACAAATCTGGCTTTCAGATAGTAGCTCCCTGTAAAGCAAGTTTGAATAATTTCAAGGAAAAATTGTTCCGGGATCGATACCCGGCCCCGGAACAATTTTTCCTTGAAATTATTCAAACCTGCTTTACAGGGAGCTACTACCTGAAAGCCAGATTTGTATAATACATTCGTTACTGGAGGTACGTTAACAGAAAGCCACAATTTAAAGTCACACAGTATTTGCGTGCACTCATAGTTCAGTTCTGGCGTTTTGTCAGCTCATGTGAGTTGTGTAGATATAAAAGGAAAAATTGTGACGGTGTCGTGTGTGGTTCCTGGGGTAGTTCAGTCGGTAGAGCGTTCGCGCGCTAAGCGAAGGGTCCCGGGATCGATACCCAGCGCCGGAACAATTTTTCCTTGAAATTATTCAAAGAATTATTATTATTATTATTATTATTATTATTATTATTATTATTATTATTATTATTATGCATATCTGCATGACATTTTTACTGAACTTTTCAGATAACACTGTGATGTTGTGGAAGTACTTCAATTGATTTTACTATAATAGTTTATTTAAAAAATGAATAGAATAACTGATTTTTTTTAATTTTAGAGATTTATAAAAAAATCATATCTTTTCTATTAGATAATTTATAATAAAAACGAATCAGTGCACTCAGAAGGAATGTATAAACATTCTGTAAAAATATTACATTTATGTTCTGAGAAAGCGGATCATTAATATAGCTGTTTTAACACTAGTGAGATAGGGTCTCACGACTCCCCTTAATTCATAAACTCTTTCTTTCGTTTTCCTTCCCTCTACATCCCTCAGCTTCCTCACTATAATTCACAGCATATTTCTCTGCTCATCCACTTCTGCTCCTGTTTCAGGTCTCTGCACTAGTCTACTACACAGCGAGTTCGGCCAGAAGTTGATTCTGACCCGTGGGTTAACAACGTCTCTGGTCTAGTTCACTTTGTGTATGAAACTGCGCGGTAGTGAGGACATTATTTATTGAAGCTCTGGGGTTTCGCTGCCGCGTGTTTTATAGTTCCGACATTCGTAGCCGCAGGCCTGTGCTCCATATTATTAACTTGAATTGTACCACCATGGACCGCTCGCCCGTGTGCTTCCAACTTGGGCTAGATAGGCAATAGCGTCTCCTCCTTGTGACGATAATTTGATGACTGTACAGCCTTCACTTCCACACATAACGAGTTTGAGGACGGACCACAAGAATAGCTTCCGTTCTGTGTACATACTCCTAGTGACGAGGTACAAGCAGGTGTGCTCTACAATAGAGCACTCTCATAGTTTCCATTAAGCAGTCACGTTTCTTCCTTTCATCATATTTTAAACAGGAACTTTAAAAACCCTGTTATACAAATGGCCGGTTTCTCCAAACATTGTTAGAACATTTAACGAATGTTAAACTCTAAACAGTTTGTTAAATATAGTTTTTTCATGTCTTCAACACTAGTTTGGCTTAACAGATGGTTAAGTGTTTGTTAACTTTAAATGTAGGATTTTAGATAGTTAACTCAGCGAATAGGGATTATAAAGAATGGACACTTCGCGTTGGTACCTTTGATGTAGCCGGACTGCTTTCAATGACCTTCAAGCCAGCTAGAGCGTGAAATTCTGCTTTCTCCCTAGAGTTGGCGCTGACATCACACCAGCTAGCAGTCGACACAGCGGAAATATAACGCATATAATTAATATAACTAGATACATTATGTACTCAAATGAAATCAATTGGATCCATAAAATAATAAATCAGTCATTAACTGTAATGTCTAAACTCTAGACTTCCTTTATAATGAGAGTTGAGACGTTGACCCCAACAACAATTAAAATATGTAATGATTTGATAGCACTGAAAATGGAAAAACAAAACTATTATGAGAAGTAAAACCATATACCTATATTATATTATATTATATTATATTATATTATATTGTATACAAATATTAAACGAATTCGACACTTAATTTTCTAATGTATTATATTATTTTATATTATAATTTATTATACCTGAAATATAAAAAAAATATTATTACAACTAGTTTGACACTGAGAAATAAGGGAAAGCTGTTAACTTGAATTTCTTTGGAGCAAAGCGTTACTGGATTATGCAATAAGGTGGGCAATGTTTGGATCCTGTGTCTCAACTCTATACTCAATTATTATCTTAGCGTATGCTCGATTACACTAACCTCTAGCGCTTGAAAGTGGAACTAAACGCTGGCGCACAGAGAAACAAAGCACATGAAAATTTGCTCACTGTACATTCTTTATAATCCCTATTCGCTGGTTAACTCATTTAAGAGATAGTTAAATGTGGCAGATGATACCACAGCTGTTCAAACAGAAGTTGTGAAAATAATATTTTATGTCTCTCTTTAATTATTGTTTCGTGTTTGATAATATAACATTTAAAATACACTTTGGAAAGCTAATATAGGGAAGTTAATCTTCAAAAGTAACCTGATTATCATATTGCTGCTTATTTTGATATTGAGCTGTTATATATTGAATATTTAGGAAAATATTATGAGATCCCAACGTGGCAAGGTAACTAGGAATGACCATTTATATATTATGCATGATACTCCGTTTCTGACAATACAGATTTTCAAAACCAATAGGCCTCAAATGAAGGGATAATGTTTTAATTAACTGTTTTAATTGTTTTACTTAGTACTGTATGCTAACATCATTTTAAGGGGACAATGGATAATTAACAATTGATAAGAATATTGCAATAAGGTCAGTTATGGTAACATATAACGGTCGATAGCATGTGTAACCATTATGGCATTGTCAAATATGTATTAAATCTCTTTAACATCTGAAGATGGCACACACACGTGCCGAAAACGTTTATGTGATTAATAAATTGTAACATCATTACAAATACAGATAAGCATTGACGGCCCATTCAACTGTATCCTATTGTAGCTTGTTTATCGGACAAACTCTCAACAAAATGAAATCTGAACAGTTTGTTAAATATAGTTTTTTCATATTTTCAACACTAGTTTGGCTTAATAGATTTAATACATGTGGGGTACGCCCACTTTGTGACTTCACTGTGTAACTAATTCATATAGAAATAATATCCTTCGAACAAGTCTTCGGAATGCTGGATACAGAAATACGACCAGGAAGGGCAATGAGTTGGTAGCCATTGTAAAACAATATTTTTCCCCACATCAGAACAGAAGTTATGATTTCGTTACTCTAACTCAGTGACCGGCATGTTCCGTGCTCTGTGACGTCACACCACGGAGCCGCCACGCTCTTTGCTCGGCAATCTCTGCATACTGAGCACAGCGAGGAGAGAAGGTTCAACTGAACAGTGGTGGTACGGCGCCTATGCACTGATAGAGCGCGATCCATTCGTCTGAGGTAGTATGGGAACAGCACAATTACAATACATTTGTACGAAAACAAAACTGTACATCCGTGATAAATCAATGTAACAAAATATTTTGGTTTGTAATCAAATTTAATATACTTATAATAATATGAAATTTATAATACAGCCAGCTGCAGAAGCGTTCGCATTATGTAAATGAGGCTCCGAAACTGCTATAAATGTACAAATATAGAAATAAATAATTTAAGCAGTACTACAACACTTTGTATACTCGGAAACTTGAAAACAGTTCAAGTGTTTTTAACAGACATTTTCCTACATAATATACAGATTGAACTATATAGGCCCTAACTTGGTGAGTAGTATGCAAAGTATATTTCAACTTTTGAAACACACCATCACTTTGTGTTACTATCGTGCCCAAGCTAAATGCTTTGTCGAGATCAAACTGTGTTACGGAGTATGGAGGAATGGCGAAGTATTTGATTTGTGGCAAGCTGTTTCAGCATGTAAAGAAATTCAATATACAATGTCATTATTCTCTATGCCACACAAATGATTATGACAAATATGGGGGAGAATATCGACAAATACTAGTGCAGCAATTGAAAGATAAATTGTTAAGTGAAGCTAGGGAACACACTGTCAGTGAATCAATGGTAAGCTTAAGGCTTAAGATATAGGATTTCACAAGCCATTGCAAAGAACATGCGTTCTTTTAATGACGGGGAATTTGCCAAGAATGTTGCCATCATGACCGCAGAGTAGTTATTCCCTAGCAAAATATAGGAATGTGATTCCATCAATTTATACGTCGTATCATTCCTGCACTGACGCCACTGCGCTGGTGCGTGTTAACAGTAATACGACTCAACTGCTCGCTCTTCCAAGCTCTTGAGGTCTGACTGGCTCTTACGTCATAACTGCAGCTTCTGCCGTCCACTGTTCTAACTAGTGATTATTATGTGTGAATTTAAGATGGCCTGAATGGCTGCTAAAGAGTCGTGTAAAAATGCTTTCAGTTTTGATATCTTCGTTTGTGCCGGCTGTAGCCATTATTTCTCATGGAGAAGAAGAAGAGGAATTAATGTAGTCGGCAAACTTGCCGGAGTGTTGAAGTTAATTGCGTGTGTTAAGGTACTAACGCGGTGAAGATAAAGAATATGCTCGTTAAGGAAGAGGCTCGCTGCAGTACATCATAGACGGTACGAATACCAGCCGGGGCGCTATCTCCAGCTTTGTAATGTCTGTGCCCACAGAGATCACAGATTAAGGTTCAAAACTGTAAAAATAAACTTTTTTTCTAGCGCAAAGTTCAAAAAGGTTCGCCTGTAAATATCTACTAAAAGTTAGCTTATTTCTGTCAAGGATTTTATGGATCATATGAGGAAACAAAGAGGAAGGCAGAAAATAGGAAAGACTAGAGAATGCTGGGTTTGCAGTGAAAGACCTGTCCTTGGACAGAACACTAAATGAATGAATCAATCAAATAGCTTGGTACTTTGACTACAAACTTGATATTAATGACGAGAACAATTTGCTGTATTCAAAAGTATGTATTTATTTACACTGCAGTGGGTAAACACACAGTGATAGTAGTAACTTATTTACTTACTTACTTACAAATGGCTTTTAAGGAACCCGAAGGTTCATTGCCGCCCTCACATAAGCCCGCCATCAGTCCCTAGCCTGTGCAAGATTAATCCACTCTCTATCAACATATCCCATCTCCCTCAAATCCATTTCAATATTATCCTCCAATCTACGTCTCGGCCTTCCTAAAGGTCTTTTTTCCTCCGGCCTCCCAACTGACACTCTATATGCATTTCTGGATTCACCCATACGTGCTATATGCCCTGCCCATCTCAAACGTCTGGATTTAATGTTCCTAATTATGTCAGGTGAAGAATACAATGCGTGAAGTTCTGCGTTGTGTAACTTTCTCCATTCTCCTGTAACTTCATCCCTCTTAGCCCCAAATATTTTTCTAAGAACGTTATTCTCAAACACCCTTAATCTCTGTTCCTCTCTCAAACTGACAGTCCAAGTTTCACAACCATACAGAACAACCGGTAATATAACTGTTTTATAAATTCTAACTTTCAGATTTTTTTGACAGCAGACTAGATGACAAAAGCTTCTCAACCGAATAATAACAGGCATTCCCCATAAACTTATTTACACAAAATAAAAATAATATACAATACAATTAATAGGCCTACACAATAACAATAATAATAATAATAATAATAATAATAATACATAAAATAACTGAATTAATAAGTGAACCTAATTTTCCATTATAACTCACATATGTATAGGCCCTACATAAGTTTCACATTGATACTGATAATCTTTCACTTCACTCTTATCTCACTCACTGCACTGGCACTATAACACATTTCACTGACACTTTGGAACACATTTCAGTGACTCTATAGAACACTTTTCATCGACACTATAAATTATCACTGTTCGAAACTATTCACTGGCACTGTAACCATAACTTCACTGACTTACCACGTTTCTCTGATACAGAAGTTAAAATAAGACAAACAATTATTACACTCTTATTCATACTTAGAAATGCTCGTAGAACTACATTAAACTAAACATATCTAGTCTAAGACCCTCTTACAAGTTATTTTAAACTAATTTACAATTCAAACCAAGGCAATAACTCGTCAGGCTAAGTAAATACATGTCACCTTTAAGTAATGTAATGTATATTCTTCTTCTTCTTCTTCTTCTTCTTCTTCTTCTTCTTCTGCCTGACAAGTATTAGGCCACAAGGCCTGTTACGGTCTCACATAAAATTTTCACGCCATCTCTTAGCAGGACGACCCACAGTGAGGAATTATGTTGTGTCAGTGAAGTGTGTTGTATCAGTGAAGAAGTATGTCGTGTCAGTGAAGTGTGCTGTGTAAGTGAAACGTGTTCCTGTCAGTGAAGCTTTATAGTTTATAGTGGCAGTGCAAAGAATTTGAACAGTGAAATGTTTTTGAAGTGTTAGTGAAATCAGGATAGAATCAGTGAAATGTGTCGTAGTTCCATTGCAGTGAGTGAGTTGACAGCGAAATGAGTGTAATGTTGAAAGGTACTTGTGCAGATATTAACATATATTCGTGGGTTTTAGTTCGATCTTAGTTTTAAGATACAAATTAGAATATTTCAAATGTTATTTTAAGTGATCGTTTCATTTAATTTAGTATATTCCCTGTTGTTGTTGTTGTTGTTGTTGTTAGTATTAATTATTAGTATTATTATTAATTGTATTTTTAATTAATAAGTTTATTATTGTCATTATTGAGTGTAATTAGTTACCACTGCCACCGGGTATATACCCATTGCAGTGTGAATAGATACATACATACATATATATCCACAGATCTTTGGCCATGTGGTACATAATTATAAATTGCCTTTGGGAGTCTACTATTACTCATTCTTTCCAAATGATGTTTCCAATTAGACTGATATTGAACAATGTAATCTAAAACTGGATGAGTTTTTAGTTCCTTTAAAATTTCACAATTTCTTTTCAGATCCCATTTAGTATAGCCCGCTGTTCTTCGCATGAATCGCATTTCACAAGCCGTTATTTTGTTTTATCTGCTTTCCTCAGTGTCCATAGCTCAGCATCGGTCGTGCTAATGTGTTGTTGAGAAGTGTGCGAGTGTGTTTCTGAACTAAGGATGGTGTCATCGCACTATCTATAATGCCCATAGCTATTGTGTATTTATTAATTTTCTGTGATATGTCCAATTCTTCAAGAATGGAAAGATTGTAACCTAAATATGGGAAACTTTACACCTTTCTAATATTTTATTATCGAGACAAATTTTACTTTGTATTGGGTATTTCCCAATGTATCTTTTTTTTTTTTAATTTACACTTCAACACAAAATTTTTAAAGTTATTTTTGAACCTCCTTAACGAAGGACAGCCCTCAAAGACCGCTGCAGGTAGGTCATTCCAATCATTTATAGTTCGATTTAAAAATGAGAATTTACCTACATTCGTTTTCTGTTTCCTAAATTTGATTTTAAAATCATAATCGTTCCTACCATAGTACGTTGGCTTCTCTAACCGTGCCGTTATGTCTACCCATGATTTTTGACCTGGATGTGCTATATACTGTGACGTATAGTTTTTCTACTTTTGTTTTCCAATGTTTCTCATTTAAGTTCTCTTATCGTATCATTCCCGTATCCTCTTTTACCTTTAACAAATTTAGCTGCCCTATACTGGATTCTTTCGAAGGAATTTATCGGCTATATTGTAGGGGAGTAGTGGGTACAGTGAGACACAAAATATTAAGACATGTGTATGCAAGTGATAATTCAAGTATTTTAAAAATCAAGTGCAATAGAAAGAGACATTAAAACATGGAGTATATTAATACATAAACAAAAATTTTAATAGATAAAGGACATAATATACAATACGTGTTTGTCAAAAAATGAAAATGTCTCACTGTTGACATTCAGGAGGGTACAGTGAGACACCACAGTGTCTATTAACGGACATTGAAATGATTTACATTTATTTCAGAAGAAAACAGAAAGTTGCTGTCTCTTTATCTTGACATGTTCTGTAGGCTTATTTAGAATCATTTTGATGTCTGACTTCGAAACCATTGAAACATCTGGAACATTTGGAAAAGAGAATTTTTCATGACATTTCGAACTTTTGCGAAAAAATGAAATGAATTTTTTGTGACAAAAAAGCTTATAATTACAAGAATTTAATGTAATTCTTTATTATTTTTTAACATTTTCTTAAATTTTGTGAATAATTTTTTATTTATGAAACCATTAAAATGTAATGTATCCATTATTTTAAGCTACAGTACCTAAATTGGTTACTAGTATGTTCATTTTTAATGTTAAATACTGGTAAACGTAATATAATTACAGTTTGTTTTGCAGATCATTGGTACATGGGGACAGTGAGACGTCTCAGTGTACCCTTCAATGGCATGTCTCACTGTTCCCTTTACGTATAGTTCATTTAAAAATGACGCCATCACTTCAAAATTAAAACAAGAAAGACGAAACTTTGCCAAACACAATCTCAAATACCATAGTATTAGGTAACAAAATATTCATAGTTATATCTCATTTGTATATCCAATATAACCTTCATTAAACACAAGCCAAAATTTTACTTCTAGAGTGAAAAATTACGAATTATTTTTTCATCACTCACCTTTATAACTAGAATCAAATCGAGTATGAAAACACTGTTACTTTACTCATGCAACATACAACTCCACTGTTACCAACATCTCAACATCAAAATTTACCATATAATAAAAAATGTCTCATTGTTCTACCTGTCTTACTGTACCCACTTCTCCCGTATATGGATTCTAACATGTAGTTTCGTAAGATATATTTTCGCATACATTTTAAGTAGGTTACTTTCCCACATGACGACACTGATAAAAAAAAGCAATAGGGCTGTAGCGAAATGAAGAAAGCAGATGCAACTAAATGCTGAACGATGTGCTAAGCTTGTTTTAAGGATTATATCACAGAGATGAATTCCAGCTCTTATTTAAAAATCAAGGGTTGATGTCATTCTTGTCAAGAGAATAATTCAAAGCTCTGCTTCTCATGAAATTCACAAGTACTTGTACATTTATTTAATTAAAAAATCGCAGAATTGGGTTTTGTATGAATCGAAATTAACCTATTCAGATAGTTTTTAAGTTGAGAAATATTTTACGCTAGACACTTATGTAGCTTCCTGTGAACATCTCTCAATTTGCTGCTATTGTTTTGTTTGAATGCTTCTCTAATTAGTCAGAATTGTTCTCGAGGACAAAACAATGACAATCTCCGATCCACTCTTGCGTGCTGCCGTTTCGCTAATCCAGTGCTTTTATGTGAAGGTTCACAATTGAGTATGCCCCTTTATATGTTTATCCACTGTACCGTTGCAGAGAGGGCTTTGCAGGGTTAAGAATATTCATCAAAATATTATTATCCCAATACAATGGCAATCACTACATATTCGTACTTCATAGACAGAATCATAGAGACACGGAATAACGCAATGATTTAATTATAGAGAATCGGAACAAGGGAGAGGTTGGATAATAGGTAACAGAATGACAGACATACCAGCTGGCTAAATGACAGATAAACTGAATGATTGACTGACTAGTTGGCAGACGGAGCGACAAACTCACTAACAGCAGACACGCAAACGGATGGGCAGACAGAAAAATTAATTGCCTAACTAATAAAACTGAACATGAGACTGCACCGCAGACTGAATTAACCTTTAAGTAGGCGCTCTGATTTTTGTGACACTAGTAGTCGCGTGGGGTCTCACAGTATCCCATATTAAAATTGCATTTAATGAAGTATGTTAATGATATTTTGCAGTTTTTATATAATTATAACTTTGTTTATAAGTCACCTTGATTTATTGCTGCACACTTTAATCGTTGTTAGCTTTAATATTGCAGGCTTTCACTTAATAGAATATTACAATTTCATAAACATATACAGGTAATGTTAAATGCAATTTTCTATCAGGTAGAATACGTATCAGCACTACTACATAGAAAAAGTTTAGAGGAATGTCCTACGGCTTGGTTTATAAACTGTACTTTTGGCCAATTTTAATATAATTTTAGAACATTGCAGACAAATATGTAAACATTACTTTCAAAACAATTGAAACTTTACTATGATCGTAAGTCATTATTATGAACAAAACTATGTAACTTGTTTCAGTTATTTCTAGCGCAATAATTAACAATAGGTCCCTATTAGAAACAACAAAAACCAAATTTCTTGGCTTAAAAATCGATAATGTGTCAGATTGGAAAAAATCATATTAAAGAAATTACCTCCAAACTAAATTCAGCTTTTTTGCTATTAGATCTATGCAAAAGATAGTAAATATCAATACCTTAAAAACACTATACTTTGCATACTACCACTCGGTAATGAATTTTGAAATAATATTCTGGACAAATTCCACAGATGGTAACAGTATATTTCTATTACAAAAAAGAGTAATTAGAATAATAGTAAGTGCAAAATCTAGGGAATCTTGCAGGACTATTTTAAAAAAACTACAAATAATGCCCATGGCTTGTCATTATATCTTTTCATCAATAACCTTCCTCGTATGTAATCGTGGAAATTTTGTAACTAATTCAACAGTTCATAGCATAAATACACGTAAAAAAATAACTTTCACACTCCATCGGCAAGTCTATGGTGCTATCAAAAAGGAGTGCGTTATATGCCAGTAAACATTTTTAATAGCTTCCCTATCGATATAAAAAATGAAACTCAACTCAAAACATAAGATTATTTAGGGCCAAATTAAAGAAGCACCTAATTTCTCACTCCTATTCTGTAGGTGAATTCATGACATTCAATAACGCTTCATGAAATTGATACTAAAACTTTGTGTTGTACTAGTAGACTATATTGTAAATCTCGTCTGTATATATTTCATCTAGACTGTGACTATAAATTAAGACTTTACAATAGTATTAAGTTTTTGACTTGTTCCATATTCTAGCTGTAAAGCAATATATGAATACCATGGAATGTTAATAAATACAATACAATACAATAATTCAAACTCAGAGTTGGTACA
Source organism: Periplaneta americana (assembly GCF_040183065.1). NCBI lineage: Eukaryota > Metazoa > Arthropoda > Insecta > Blattodea > Blattidae > Periplaneta > Periplaneta americana. The sequence goes on along the minus strand of NC_091132.1, from coordinate 27,519,421 downwards.
TTTTCGTATTTCTGTATCATGTTCTGATTCACTTCGTCATGATCAGAGTCTCCATTTTAATCACCACTTGTCTTTACTTCGTCTATAAGCTTTCTAATGCGTGCTGCCTCTTCATCAATACTACACATTTTATTGCCAATCACTTAACTGTCTTTACCAACAATAATAGACAAATGACCTCTAGAAAACTAATCGAAAACAAAAAGAGTGTGTATAATAATACTGTTACGTTACTAGTCGCGTGGGGGTCTGGAAAACCCCTGATCTACAATGCAAACTAACAGCCTAACAATAGAGGCGAATAATTTATAATTCTGAAAACGATCTTTTAGGAGGATATTGAAGCGCCGAGCAGTGTAGCCAACATATAAATTATTATGCATTAACATTTATAACCTTGGGGTATATCAGACCTCAAAGCGACTACTTACGGGTTAAGGACAATGTGACACACTGACCGATTGAATGAATGACAGAGAGACATAAAGAATAGCAGTCAGATTAATAGTTTTTGTGACGGGATGAGACTGACTGAAATTACAGACCGGATTACTGACAAAACTGGCTGACTGATAAATAGTGTTTGGATAGTTGTCCGTTAAAAAAGGGTAAAATATGTATGCGATCTAAAACAGGGATATACGCAATAACAACCCACAAAATATGTACTATCCGAAACTTCTCCAAGATTACGAAATAATGAAAAAATCGGTATTACATTCTTGGCCATCATTATTTCTGTCATTTAAAATCTAAGTTAACACACACCAGAAGTATAAAATATAATATTGTAAAATTTATAATATTGTAAAATTCACCCGGATTAATGGACTGGAACTGCTACTGCGGTCAGTGTTGCCACTGGCCAAAAATAAAATGTACCAGATCTCACGGAAAATTTTACTATTTCGTTACATAATGTACCAAATTTATCAATCTCCAGCTAACAAATTACAAATTCTTGTAAAATACATTACAGCTTGAAATTAAAGCTAATAATTACTAGATAGATGAATTTATTGAGTAATATTATACATACGGATTTTTATATTATCAGAGTTTTCTCTAAAATCCAATGCACGGGTCTTCTGACTGTACGTGCTTTGTACCTAAAACAAGTCCTACTTTGAGGTTTCACCCCCCCCCACCTATGATTATATCCACTACTCTCTAAAAGAACACACATATTAAAATGAAAATGGCACACAAAACATATTATATAATATATCCTAACCTAGGCGCATCCAGAAATATGGTTTGGCGAGGAATATTAAATGACAATGACAGAGAGCAACATTGAAGCTGCATAGCTTTAGGCCGTTCTTACATGAAATATGGATTGTTGAAATGGTTGCAGCTACTAGACAAGCTCCGAATAAACGTTAGAGAACTACAAACACTACCGATGTATTGCCCCTACTATTATATATTGCCCTTCAAGAATTTCGTTAGTTATAAGTCATTACTTGTGCTATTATTTCAATTATTGTACTTGTTCCTGAATCACGTATGTAACTTGTAACCGTAAATCATTGCTTGTAATATTCTTTTATTACTCTTAACTGTTCCATTGTTCATGAATTAAGTATAAATTTGAAAGTGAAAGTCAAACTTTGTTATATTAATGTACTAATGATTATCTTTTTAGGTCGTGTATTTACTCTGAAAGGGTTAAGGCCCATTCACAATGAAAATTAAACATAAACATAAAGTAAGCATAAAACCTTGTGTCCATGTTATTTAATGAAAGCATTCACAATGAATTACATAAGCATAAACTTAATCTTAATCATAAGATGTTAACATGAAAGTTTGCAAACTCCAAACTTTCATGCTTATGTTTATGCGATTTGGAAACAGTACACAAGCGGAAAGCGTGTTTTCACTTTTTGTTTAACATCTCATGGGCTTTGCCTACAGGCAATATTTTGATCTATTGGCCGTGATGATAGCTAGGCGCGCGACACGGAATCATATGACGAAAAGTTGATTATTTTACATCTCCGTTTCTTTGATTTCAAGTATTGAAAGCCATATACTGATGCCATTGTAGTTATTAGGAACATAAATTGAATAGCTACATCGTCAGTCATTGTGCAATTCTCCGTTTTTATGTAATAGATTCTGTAGTTTTGTTGATTCGGTATGTTTGTTTCCACACACGTGTTATGTTTACGTTATGTTTAATTTTCATTGTGAATGGGCCTTGGCTACTTAAGTTTGTGGCATATGTTTATGTGCTTATGTTAATGTTTACGTTATGTTTAATTTTCATTGTGAATGAGCCTTTAGACATTCTTATATACCTTCGAATTGATTATTCCTCAAACATCTCATTAATCTTTAACAGGATCCATTCTTTCAATAAGGTGCATTCTTGTACATAATTCATGTGAATTGTAACCTTGACCACAATTTTGTATCATAATTTTATTACTGTTTATTGCTTATAAAATATGTATTTTGATGCCAACTATGACCGTAATATACCTCAAGGTGAAATAGGGTTTATTAAATTGGATAATAAAAGCAAACACTACCGGTATCGAAAGTTGGAGCTTAAGAAAAAAAGTATATTTTAAAAAACTCATTCATATACAGGCCTGTTTAAAAATAAACGCTTCGAAGATCACAGATTTTCCAGAATGATATAGGCACGTCAAGACATTAAAAACTTCCTTCTTTCTCTCTCTTCCATTTCTTCTCTTTTTTCTTTTTTTGATTTGGGCAGCTTGAGCCGCTGTAATTGGGGATATAAATTAATTGATTTTGAAATAAAAATTTTCTTTTTCTTTAATGCTCTCCTTTACAGGTATCCTGAAAAAAAAGGTTTCTGTTTTTGAGATGATGAAATAATTAATTCATGTCAACATGGGACAATATTGGGTAGGCTATATGTAATATTATTCGTGTACCGTAGGACGAATCCTTACCGTGTGGGTGTCGTCCGCGGTTATTGTCAGCTCTCATCCGCCGATGTGAAATCAATATCGGAGCTTCACGAACTGCGGGGAGGGGCGCACGACGATAAATTTAAACCGGATGGACGGAAAACCATTTCTGTAGACAATGTAGTACTCCAAATTGACTTTTTTTTTGCCAACAAATTAGTGTCACTAAATTGCACATACGTCCTCATTATGCCTGCAATGTTACTAAATAATTAAAACGATGACTCTATCACGCAGCCCCGTCTGTAGTTTCGATATTTTTATTTATTTCGTTGCGTCAAAGTCAGATATTTATATAATGATACTATACACACCAGAGATATCTTAATAAAGCACAAAAATAGATGTACAAGTTGGTACTAAACCCTGGATATAAGGTAGGTGTCCCTGATATGGCCATGCTAAGGTTTGAGAATTTTTCTAGCCGCCATTAAAAAAAATGTAAACCACTTTTTTCTTATTCGTTCTCAATCTAATGGACTTTCTTAAAACAATTTCCTTCCCCCATAAAAATAGCTTTAATTGTCCAAAAAGTCCCAAATTCCAGAAGTCTACCTAGTGGCCATATCAGGAACACGTGCACATGATATGGCCACCCTTGTTCCATGTTCTACAAATCGTGATTGTTTTCAGTTTGATAGCGCAGTTGTGCTAAAATTAAATAATTTTGGTGTAAATGAACAAAAATGACACTTAATAATCTTTCTTATAATTCAATAGTGTAGTCAAAACAGGTTTTTCCATAAAAATAAGTTTTGTTTCTTAAAATACAAAATTTTTGCGTAATCCCAGCTGTAAGGCATGCAAATTTGTCAGGTGAAAAAATAAAAGTGAAATGAACTTGATATGGCCATGGTGCATCTGATATGCCCATATCAGGAGCAGGTAAGCTTTCACGAAAATCGTTTGATTATGAACAACTCGTAAAAGATACGCCATCAACGACAACACCAATCAACAGAACATTAAAAACTGAATGGAGTACGATGGTTTTCATGAAACAAGTCTTTGAAAAACATGCATAAAACAAAAGAGACTTACCAGAGAAAAATAAGAAGAGGTCACATGAAAACCGCAAACCAGACAACTGACGCCATATTGCTCAACCTGACTGGATGGACAGCGATCAAGTGGCATACCAGGATGCCCTTTCACTGGATGCTGCTGCAATTTAGCGGATTTTTTGGTTAACTAACTCACAATAGGGGGGTGGCCATATAAGGAACATGGCCATAACAGCAGCACCCATCTTATAAGGTCAGAAAAATAATAATGGACCACTACCTATAGCTCTCTTATTTTCAATTTTATGAAGAAAGTCTAGCGAAAATAGTCTGTGTACGATGATGATTTAGTTCTTTCGCATGATGTATGTAAATTCATACCTTCATATGGCATTTCAATATATTTTTCTCTATTTCACCTATCATAGATATACGTTTGTTTTTCAGATAGGAGAGCACAGAACACTTAACAAGAATTTTACTCGCTCAATGAAATTAGTCATATTTGCTTTTACGACTCTACATTTAATAATATCAGGTTTTTTAATATTTTTAGTAATTTATTGATTTTACTGTGATCACCACATTTATTTCTACTCTCTGTATGCTTCTCTATTTACTTTCAACAAGTTATTGGCAACAGTACAATATATTTAAGACACCAATGTATTCAGATCTACTTTCTATGCCAACATCACGTATTCAGTGTTACTTCATAGCTATGCAAACTTACGTCGTTTTAATTTGTTTTTTAATATTTGACATGATCTTTTAATGTTGTTTTGGATGATCAATATTGTCAATATGTCATATTTTTTACTCTAGTTATGTCATTTCAAAATGTAAAGCAAAGTTTTTGTAATTGATTTTAGATGATTTCTGTTATATCTCGTACCTGAAGATGTCCTACAAAGGGCGAAAACGTTACTATTAAGACTAAATAAGATGTAACACATCAATATTTTTCTTTCATATGTAATCAATGCTCAAGCCAAAAGACGGAATAAATAATTAATTATATTTTGAAATATGTTATTAACAAGAGGCTTAGCTGACTATTTCTCAACATGAATTTTAAATTAGCGAAATACGGTTTTTTCAAATGATAGAAGCAAACACTTTATCTTTAAAGCCTTTCCAAGTCAAAATGTCTGAAGTTTGAACTCGCTAAATAACGCGACAATATGCGAAATATTTGTGTGCGCGCGAAACATTTTTTCAGCAAGAATTTATTCGAATGTTAAATGTTATGCTTTATTTAACGACGCTCGCAACTGCAGAGGTTATATCAGCGACGCCCTATGTGCCGGAATTTTGTCCCGCAGGAGTTCTTTTACATGCCAGTAAATCTAATGACATGAGCCTGTCGCATTTAAGCACACTTAAATGCCATCGACCTGGCCCGGGATCGAACCCGCAACCTTGGGCATAGAAGGCCAGCACTATACCAACTTGCCAACCAGGTCGACTTTATTCGAAATTCCTGTTCTTCAAGAGGAATTTTTATTCTTTCACGAAATTGTAATTTAAAGCGACCAAAAATTGGTACTTACGTATAAAATTTTGAATTTAAATTCAAACTATATTTCAATATAGAATTTTGAGTCTGACAATTATTCAAACTGGATTTTGAGTGACTTTATTTTTTAATATAATATAGAAACAGTCTTAATATTGTCTGGTGCCAATCGATTTATATATTTACACACAGGATGAGAGAGACACAATTTTCTCTACTTAGCATGTAAGTACCGAAAGAAAACCGTTAATTATTGTTAAAATGTGAAATGAATCTCAAGATTCTCTTCATGTTACAAACTTCTAGTCTTTGTAGGTTATACAGGGACGTCATTTTATTTTTACTAACATGTTTAATATTAATCTGGCTATACTTTTAGATTAACGGTTGAGAACCGGAAACACCGTTTGCTACCTCTTTCCACGACTGGAGTTCCATTATACTGGCGTAAAATACAAACAAATCACTTTAATAGGTATAGGAAGGAAGAAAAGTAGTTCATCCATTTACGTAAATTAGGAAATATCGCAATTTTGAGTTTGATAATTTTCATTAGGTTTTCGTTTAATCAAAATACAGTACTATATTAACAATGAGTGTTTTTACTCACGAACTGAGTTATCCATGCAAATGTATTCATTAGGCAGTGTACATTATAATGTCTACAGCACATCAGCTAACAATATAAAGAATGAAGTTAAATTGAAAAATAATTATAATATGGATATTTAAACACATTTTTTAAAATGGTGGCCGTTCATTTCGATACAGGCTTCAGTTCTTTTGTGCATATTATCGAACTATAGACTACTGTATCTAATTCCAATTACCAGTTTCGTCCTTAGTACTAGTAACTCATTTTGAACTAATTCTGTATCTACTCTATAACAGAGTACCTTACGTACTGTAAATTCAATCTTCACTTCTGCCCGACCCGCACAGATAAATTTACTCAGACATGCTATTTCTAATATTCGTCCAAGTGGTTTTGTCGTAGGATCGTAGAAAGGGGGGAAATCACGTGAAAGTTAATCACTTAACACGGTCTTTTTATTTAAGTTATTTTGAACAGTTGTATAATATTAGGTAGACGTCCAATTTCTAACATAAATTAATGTTTTCAGAAAAGAGCTAAGACAGCTCAGCCACTAGCCTTTACAGAGGGATGAGCAGAAGCAGGTGGGGGAGGAAATCGGGATGCGACGTAGGCAAACTGACGACAGTACCTGTGCGAAAATATGATTCAATATTGAAAGCTCTTTCGTCACTGGAAAACGCGAACATATTTCTGAAACGTACTATACTTAGCCAGTACTGCTTACTATAAGCGTCCTTGGTTCTGTGTGGAGGACAGCTGGAACTTCATTAGTATAAGGGGTGGGAGTGAAGTACATTCAAAAACTCAGGCACAATAAAAATTGAAGTAAAAATAAAATGATGTCCCTGTACAATAGAGCTAATGTGTTTATCATGACGAGAGTAAAAAAATCTTACATTTTTAAAATGTGAAATAACACCGAAATTATTACATTTTTTGCAAAATAACTTAGGAAGTAATCAAACTTTTATGTCAAAATTTAACGCTGTTATTCCCCGTGAAATAGAATGCCCGGTAATTACGTTTTTGCTAAGGGCTCTCTATTATTCAAATCTGTGTATATTCCACAACTTGTAAATTTCGGAGTTAATACAAATATCTTTTCTCGAGTTTAATTTTAAAGTTCATAAATTACCAACGATATAAGATAACACCATAACGAACATGCTCGTTTCTAAATTATCTTAAATATACGTAGCATAAATGACAAAGACATAAAGTTCCTACCTCATGTAAGAATGACGAAGCGACAGGGGCTGTATTAGAGTCGTGAAGAATTCAATGCAGAGCAAAAGAATGAGGTTTCCTGTCGTGAGCTGTCCGGATGGCCTTTGTTCGAATTTCAAACTTACGTGCGCATTGTTGAAGTGAATCGTCAGCTTCTGTTCTTACCTGCAACAAAGAGAGAGACAAATTGATCAGGTCCGGTGTGGAGCGGAATTAAGGCATAACCCACTTTCACCGTTTGATAAAGCGCCTGACTTATGAACAATGGTTGCCAAGTGACGCAACATGCACTGTCAGTTCATATTCATATAGTCCGAGATAAATTATTATTGGCCAAATTTCTTTTGAAAAGGTCAGAATTAGACTTCTGGGTATTACACCATGTCCTGAACTTTACACAATTATTATCTAATATTTAGAACTACACACAGATTCCATCATCAGGGGAAAATACAGGGCTGGGCATATGTTATAGTAGGATATTAAGGTAGGAGGAGGGTATAATTTCCATTTTCTACATTTCTTCATCTACAATTATAGGGTTTTTTCGTAATAAAGTTTGTAATAAAACTACATGTTCTACAGGTACAAAAAAATTGGAAATCAATTTGGGAGCCCATTTTGGGGCTATAACTCAAAATTTGCAATGCTTCAGAAAAATTCAAATAACTCCGTCATTTTTGAAGATAGAAGCCTAGTTCTTTTACCATTATGTTCCTGAAAGATGTGCCCAAAAATCTACCTGTTGAATGTTTTATATCGTTAGTGGTTTATCTCCTATCACAACCTAAACATTACTTTTGAATACACAAAATTGTTGAAAATTAATTTTTTTTTTTTCAATAACTATTGCTTGCATAAAAAATTCATCAGACAGAAACAAGCTTCACATATTCATGCATACAAAGTAAAAATTTCATAAGGATAGGAGCTAAATGCCCAAAGTAATTAAGCATCGACTATGTCAACTTGGAAGAAAAAGCAACTTTAGGAAAATCACAATTAAAAATGTAGTATGGCGTAAGTATTGGAAGAATATAGGGTAGATTGGGGCAAATGTGTGCACTTAATACTCTTTTGTTTTTCTCTGCTGCTTTTCTTATTACATGGCAATGAAAATTGTACACAATAAACCTAGAATCATACATTAAACCAGTGGTTTCTAAAATGTGTGTCGCGACTCCCAGGGGGTCGTGTAAGGGGCTGAAGGGGTTCACGAATTGCATTAACACACATTTATTTTGTATTTAGAAACATAAACAATGCTGAACATAATAACAAATTTTCAGTAGTTATACTTAAAAAATAATGTGATAAATGAGTCTCTTTTCAAAAAGTGGTTTCTTAAGTATGGACTACATATTCCATACACACATTGATAACATCATCATATTCAAGGAAATTTCTCGCTTTTGTTTTGATTATGATCATAGACAAGAAATTTATTTCGCATAAATACGAGGTTGCAAATATTACAAAAATGTAAGAACTACGTACTTTTGCAAGCATGAATTATTTTTGTATTCTTTTGACCAAAATTGGTCTATGCCCTTCGAAAAAAATCTAGTTTAAACATAAAATGTTTCTTGGAATTTCAGCCAATTGAACGAAAATGTCTAAAAACGGATTCACTGTTCATCTGTCACTGTCATAATTGTTTTCAGCTTTTTTTGTAAAACACTCCAAAACCTGTTGTTTAAAATTCGAAACCTAATTGCTTGGCAGCAAAAACAAACTTATTATTTGTCTGCCATACTAAGCTAAATTTTCCATAAGTTCTTTAATACACTGGAATGAATCGCATATTTTATTTCTGTCAATTGATAGTGACCAGAAATTATAGGTTTCTTTATAAATCCGCTAATATTATCCCTGGCTGTTATTATGTTAACATCTTAGCCTTGCAAACTAATATTCAATGTGTTTAAGTGTTTGAAAATATGAGCAAGAAAAACCAATTTAAGAAACCAAAGAGAATTGGGAAATAGGTTCGTATATCCCGATTTCCCGTCTTTCAAACACTAGTACAATAGACGTTATGCTCTTAACTGCAAAACTCTTTTTCATACATTACTCCACGAAACCCGTCTTACTTTCGTATGATAAAGAATGTTTTCATATAACGAATTCATGTCTTCACAAATTTCGCTGAAAATACGAGTTTGCAAAGCTCTTCCTTTGATAAAATTTACCACTTTCTATTGAACTATTACCATAGCACCATGGTGGTAATAGTTTAAATATTAGAATTGATGACTTAATAATTTGTATCATTATTACACCGTATAATTCTATTTTTGTTACTCTTGGGGTAGCTAGTATCCAATGGTTTTAAGTAAAATTGTCGTTATTTTTTTACAGGGATTTGTATTTTTCGAATTGTTAAGTACCAGTACGGTAATGGTGGGGAGAGGGAGAGGTCGCAAAAGGAAGTCTCACCCAAAAGTGGGCCGCGACTTAAAAATGTTTGGGAACCACTGCATTAAACAATGCCGAAAGTTCAAGACTGACTGTATGATCTGCTAAAATTATATCTAAAGTAATGTCACAAATGAAGAAAGTGGATATTTGCCCCTGGACTGGCGTAAACATCCCATTACTATGAGGCAAAATTCCACCCATGCAGGAGCTGCAATTATAATATACAGTGGACTCTCCCATGTTCGACAGAACAGAATTGAAAGTTCAGTCCAATAAGAGTAGTGGGTGTGGCAGGTGAAATGAATAAAAATTCTTATTGGTTACCCATCAACGAATACAGTACTGTACTTGCATTTCCTGCCCGCCCTAGACTTGTGTATGCGCTTCTGGTACCACAGTGGGTTTCGACAGTTCCGTCTCACAAACGGTACAATTCTCAAATAGAAAAAGAAGAGTTCATTAATTTAAAATCAGTGATTAAATATGGATGTCCTAATTAATAAAATATTCTTTTTTCCTTTAACAAAAGTATCACTACAAGATACGGAACCAATTCCCATTCAAATGGCAAACCCATTTTTAGTGCCCGTATAGGGGCGCGTCAAATTCTCCGACGTAAGTAGTCGATCTAGGCTATAGGATGTCGAACTTGATTTCTGCCGAACTTAAGAGTTTCCGCTGTACCTGAGTTCCATTATAGTATTTATTTGTCAGGTAGTGGCTTAATAACTTGCATAATATTTTATATCGTCCTCATCATCATATCATCGGCATCATCAACATAGTCTCCATCATATGACAAAACATGACACTGTCATATCACTAATTTACATTAAAAATCACTTCAACACTAGAAAACACAGGGAAAATTAAATAAATAACTGGCAAATAAAAGCACAAATAAATTAAACATCAAAGTCAAGTGCGATTTTTCATTTATATGTTGACCAAATTTTATCAATATAATCGTCCTTAAAATTCATATTGTACAATTACAAACAGATTTTAGTGTCTCGTCATACAAAACTTATTTCATAATATGACTTTAGTAAAGAAGGCAACTCTTAAGAACGTTTTTGTAAATTATAATATGTATGTATGTATGTATGTATGTATGTATGTATGTATGTATGTATGTATGTATGTATGTATGTATGTATGTATGTATGTATGTATGTATTTTTTTGTATTTATTAAAAACGGCATGTTCCATTACACTGAGCAATACTACATGCACTGAGCTCTCTTCTAATATTACAGTTATTTACAATCATCTATAACAATTCAAAGTTTACAATCTAATTTGAAGATCAGTTGATTTTGTTTTTGCCATTCACTTATTTCTCTCGACATATATGCTGCATTTATATTGATTTTCTGCAATTTAAAATTCACAATCTGATTTGGATTATTTTCTTTTCCACAATATGTATGCATGCATGCATGTATGTATGTATGTATGTATGTATGTATGTATGTATGTATGTATGTATGTATGTATGTATGTATGTATGTATGTATGTATGTATGTATGTATGTATGTATGTATGTATGTATGTATGTATGTATGTATGTATGTATGTATGTATGTATGTATGTATGTATGTATGTATGTATGTATTTGATGCTCAACCAGAGTGATTCAACATCATTTAGTTCCTGGTAGACCAGTACAAAGTCCCCATAGAGGATTTAAAATTTACAAGTTTTTTACAAACGTTTAAATGTTCCCAATTCATAACAGAATTTTTCTCATTACAAATGACACACCTAGGCCTACAATATTACACCTACAATCTTAAACAAATACAAATAAAAATGAAAGACTTAAAGATATATATTTTAAGGGTTAAAAATTAATATATTTCTAGCGGTAAGGGAAGAATTAATTAATCTGTAAATTTCACTATATGAAATACATACGGGGTTGAAGTTGGATTCGGATTTTACATATTTGTGAAGAATTTTTAGCACAAAAAATTCAAACCCTGGCAATTTTTTTAAATATAATACTCCAGTTTATCGTTACCTTTCTGCAAGCTACCAGCGCGCTTACTGATTCCTTCTTGTAAGAACTTCTTCGATTTTTTGTGCATATTTTCGCATTTTTTTTCCATAACCAGATCATCCGTTACAAATATTTTGCTCCCTAAGCTTTTCTTCAGCAATACAAATAGTGTTAATAACGTGGGGATAAATGAGGGCTGTATGGATGATGTGACAGTACTTCCATTAAAGTTCAGTGAGGGTAGCCTATCTTAGGTGATTTTGCATTGTGAGGACGGGTGATGTTAAAGAAGAAGATAAGAAGGTTTTAGGCAAATTTCCACTTTTCCTGAGTCTTTGCTTCTTTCAAAAGATTACTACAGCATGCTTTATTCTTGATATGTTTAATAAGAGATATCGGCTCTTCCACTTACCAACAAATCGTTGCCATTATCTTTTCCTCAGATGATTTCATCTTAAAGGTTCTGGTGGAGACGAATGTGAATGTTTTCCATTCTTTGTTATCTATCTTTGTTTGAGGAATGTATTGGCATATCTAAGTATTATTGATTGTCTCTATGTAGCGCAGGAGATGTTGAAAAACGAAGTTCAACCCGTCTGGGTTTGTTTTCTTCTTTCAGATTTCTGAGCAACCGCCTTGCATACTCTTGAAAAATGTATGTGTTGGTGAATAATTTGCCGGATGATATTTGCTTCCCTAGCCAATTCACAGACATTTATTCCTCGGCTTTCCCGAATAAGTTATTCATCGCGCTGTATCATTTTTTCGTAGGCAGAAGTCAAGGACGTGTAGGATTTTGCACCTTAGAAACAGCAATGCATCTATTTCGGGGTGACTTGTAGGCAAACACTAATGTTTAAACTGCAGATCCACAAATTTGCACCTATAATTTGATGTTATTTTAGAGCGTTATAATGGATATTTAAAGAATATTTTAAGACATGAGACATACGTTTTAGGTGTAAAGTCTTTTTTTCTTTTCTCACAATTACATATTAATTATTACTAATATGGAAGATCTCTACAAAACTCTCAGCATTCAAATATTTTATTATTAAAAAAATGAAAAAAAAAAAATGTTTTTTTCCTCGAAAAGTGAACAGAATTTCACCCATATCCTCTCTTAACGTAATTGACCATCATTTTTTCGGTGTTTTGCGAGTGTTTTACTCAATATTTCTATCATTACCAATAACCAAAAATATATTTAAATGATTAAATAGGCTTACTGACTTTAATAATAGACGATAGTATATTATGCTCACTATTTAAAGGGTGTAATTGATGTTCTGTTATTTGAAATATTGTATCAGTGAAGATACAAATATAAATGATACTCGGGAGGAAATCAAACAGAATAAATATGGGAAATGCCTGTTATTATTCAGTTGAAAAGCTTTTATCACCCAGTCTGATGTTGAAAAAATCTGAAAGTTAGAATTTATAAAACAGTTATATTACCGGTTGTTCTTTATGGTTGTGAAACTTGGACTCTAACTTTGAGAGAGGAACATAGGATAAGGGTATTTGAGAATAAGGTGCTTAGAAAAATATTTGGGGCTAAGAGGGATGAAGTTACAGGAGAATGGAGAAAGTTACACAACACAGAACTGCACGCATTGTATTCCTCGCCTAACATAATTAGGAACATTACATCCAGACGTTTGAGATGGGCAGGGTATGTAACACGTATGGGCGAATCTAGAAATGCATGTAGAGTGTTAGCTGGGAGGCCGGAGGGAAAAAGACCTTTGGGGAGACCGAGACGTAGATGGGAAGATAACATTAAAATGGATTTGAGGGAGGTGGGATATGATGATAGAGACTGGATTAATCTTGCTCAGGATAGGAACCAATGGCGGGCTTATGTGAGGGCGGCAATGAACCTCCGGGTTCCTTAAAAGCCAGTAAGAAAGTAAGTAAGTAAGCAAGTAAGTATCAGTGAAGAAGTGTGTTGTGTCAGTGAAGTTGTATAGTTTATAGTGGTAGAGCAAAGTATTTGAAGAGTGAAATGTTTTTTGGAGTATTAGTGAAATCAGGATAGTATCAGTGAAATGTGTCGTAGTTCCACTGCAGTGAGTGAGTTGCAGCGAAATGAGTGTAGTGCTGAAAGGTACTTGTACAGGTATGAACATACCATACTCATGAGTTTTAGTTCGAACTTAGAGTTAAGGTACAAATTATATTAATTTAAATGTTACTTTAAGTAATTGTTCTTCATTTAATTTAGGATGCTTCGTGTTAATATTATTATTATTATTATTATTATTATTATTATTATTATTATTATTATTATTATTATTATTATTATTATAGTCCCGTCGCTCTTATTTCCGGCAGCCAATCACGTTGGAGGTCGGCTACATTTAAACGTGTGCGTCTTATCATTCGCTATTGATGATGTAATGAATTTCCTATGGCTCGATAAATACTTAATATAATCGCCCGCCATTTTGGCTCTTTTGTTGGCCTTCGCAGAAATCACACGAAGACGTTATTTGCCGCTCAATTATTTGCTCAATTACAGTGCGTTTGATTTATTATCATAGGAGCTACGACATGATAATGTTTAACGGTGAAGCAAATAGATTCCTCATCTGGTAGCTCGGGAACGAAAGAACAAAAATGGCGAACAATACTACCTACCTAGACTTTATAGAGCCTTCACTTCCTAAGACGCAAGTAAAGGGGAGGAGTCACACCGGAAATAGCAGCGACACGACTTTAGTTACCACTGCCACCGAGTATTTACCCATTTGCAGACGTATAACAGCTTTTACTCAGTACTGCCAATATTACGACACACAATACACCAACAGTTACGCGATTTATAGCAAAAGTATCTATGAATCGATTCAACCTGAAGTTCTAAAATAACAGTAACATGTAGAAGCGTATATAGTCATCTGACATGCAATTTGCCGTCATTCATGTGAACTCGGTTGAGATTTCATAATTTAAACGTTTGCGATCCTTTGTCCATTATCGTGCATAGACAGATGTACAATGAAACAGACAGATAGACAAGTAGGCAACCTACGGGAAACGAACCTAACGATATCATGATCACTGGAAAATATGTATTTTTTTTGTTTTAGTTGGTTATTTAACGACGCTGTACCAACTACTAGGTTATTTAGCGTCGATGAGATTGGTGATAGCGAGATGGTATTTGGCGAGATGAGGCCGAGGATTCGCCATAGATTACCTTGTATTCACATTACGGTTGGAGAAAACCTCGGAAAAAACCCAACCAGGTAATCAGCCCAAGCGGGGATCGAACCCGCGCCCGAACGCAACTTCAGACCGGCAGGCAAGCGCCTTAACCGACTGAGCCACGCCGGTGGCTGAAAATATGTATTACTCGTAATCTCCAGCAGTACATTTTTCTAAGAACATACTGGGTGTTCATTTCAAAGTGTGTCATGACGTCACTGTTGTTGGGTCACCGATTTGAAGCGAGTTTCAGCTGATATGTTAGAGAAGTTGCCTATTATTTAAGACGTTCTTCAATCTGAACTTGAGAACGTGTACGGTATAACTTGAACGTCGTAGCAACAGATGGCGGTCTGTACGGTCTGTGTGCTACCATAACCTCTTTCGAACTGTGTTTTGCGCCGGCAAGTCGTACGCAGGGCATTTGTTATCATCGGTTGCGTACTGTAACATTCCACAACACAAATCAAATGCTCCGTGTCCATGTTGACCGTCGAAGTTAATGTCAACAAATACGTAAGTAATCGTCTTAACTGTCTCCCCATATCCCGACAGTACGTATTTCCAAACAGTTCACATTCCTGCCACTACCGGCGTTACCGTACGTATCGGTAAGTACTCTTCAGAATGAACGCCGTACTTGCTAGGCAACTTCTCTACCTCTTAGGTTATACACCTCTGCGGAAGTGTAGGAAGATTGAATTCTCTAGGCTCATCGGCTAGCCACATGACGGCATACAGCGAGCCATGACACATTTTGAACTGAACACGCAGTAGTAATATTTTTTGTTAATACCTTCCGTAACAAGAAAGTAAAACTACTGTATGTGTCATATCAGATAGCAGTATTTATTTCACAATTACATTACATTTTTTAAAGAGCTTTTCTTTATAGTATTTAACTATGACTTAAGACTTGTCTCTTTTATGTTATCCTACATTAAAACTCTTAAAATTTTTCTTTACAACGATACACGGAGGACAAATTGACAGGGCACAACGCCACTGAGCGGTGTGTTATTGCTCTCTTCAACATCTATGTTGTTACAACTGTTGAAGGGAGTATGGGGTAAGTTTACACAGAGTTGGCAAAATGAGAATTTGTGGCATGGGAGGAGGCGCAACCTTAGATGTTGATGAAGAGGAGGAGGCATAGAGCAGAGAGAAAGACAGGGAAGGGAGGTTAAGGGAAGGGGAGAAGACAGAGATGAAGATGATACGATGATCATACTCATGATGATATTAATTACGATGATATTTCAAAAGATTATGTTAGTCCACTATGACTGTATTTACAAAATAACAACAGTAATGCTGTTGCTGTCATAACAAACAAACAAACACACAACAAACAAACACTAGTCAACATTCACGCCATCCCGTTCTCCTTCCCTCTCCCCTTTGCAACCCCTCAGTTTCTTAACCCGCAACATAGAGAGGGTGGAGTTTATTACAGCACTTTCAGCTGCTATTTACATCTCGGCCTCGTGCACAAACTTTGGAGGAATTTGTGTTGTCGGTTTTGGTTAGACGTAAGGTTAATTTTGTGATGTTCCATTTCTGACGCTAATGGAGAACCATCGCCCAAACTTCATTATTTTAGAAACCCGCGTCAGAAAGAGCAAGGTTATCGACAAATTAACAGCAAACTCATCCTGACTTTTATAGGTTACATCGGAACGATATATCGGAAGGCTTTCTATCAAGCTTCGTTCCAGTTATAGAAAGAACGGAGGATATCATAAATTGTTAAGGAACAGGGAGGATTATCACTCGTCCAACATTAAAATGAACATTTAATCTTCATTACATGTACAATGTAAGTGAAATACCTTTCACTGCAATTATTTGCATGTTTTTAGAATAGTCGCTTGAACTCTTTAAAATTAGAATATAGGCTATATTTTCAACTTAATATTTATGTAATTAAAATAAATATTTTAATATGTATTAGTAGAGGTATCTAGTTTTCGCAAACCATGGATTCGTGAAATAAAGTTTCTTTTTTTTTTTTTTTTTTGCTGTTAAAGGCAAAAATTTTATGTTTCGAGCACATCCCGGTCAAAATATTGTAAACTCGTAAAATAACGCGGAATTTCGTGTAGGCGTACAAGCGAAATTTTTGTTTCAGCACGAATTTATTCGAAATTAGTATTTTTCAACAGAAATTTTTAATTCTTTTTTTATTTTTTTACAAAATTGTAATTCAATATGATCAAAAGATATTGCTAATGGAAGTCATATAAATATGTATCTGATGCTTTTCCGATTCACTGCGGGCTAAAGCAGGGAGATGCACTATCACCTTTACTTTTTAACTTTGCTCTAGAATATGCCATTAGGAAAGTTCAGGATAACAGGCAGGGTTTGGAATTGAACGGGTTACATCAGCTTCTTGTCTATGCGGATGACGTGAATATGTTAGGAGAAAATACACAAACGATTAGGGAAAACACGGAAATTTTACTTGAAGCAAGTAGAGCGATCGGTTTGGAAGTAAATCCCGAAAAGACAAAGTATATGATTATGTCTCGTGACCAGAATATTGTACGAAATGGAAATATAAAAATTGGAGATTTATCCTTCGAAGAGGTGGAAAAATTCAAATATCTTGGAGCAACAGTAACAAATATAAATGACACTCGGGAGGAAATTAAACGCAGAATAAATATGGGAAATGCGTGTTATTATTCGGTTGAGAAGCTCTTATCATCCAGTCTGCTGTCCAAAAATCTGAAAGTTAGAATTTATAAAACAGTTATATTACCGGTTGTTCTGTATGGTTGTGAAACTTGGACTCTCACTCTGAGAGAGGAACATAGGTTCAGGGTGTTTGAGAATAAGGTGCTAAGGAAAATATTTGGGGCTAAGCGGGATGAAGTTACAGGAGAATGGAGAAAGTTACACAACACAGAACTGCACGCATTGTATTCTTCACCTGACATAATTAGGAACATTAAATCCAGACGTTTGAGATGGGCAGGGCATGTAGCACGTATGGGCGAATCCAGAAGTGCATATAGAGTGTTAGTTGGGAGACCGGAGGGAAAAAGACCTTTAGGGAGGCCGAGACGTAGTTGGGAGGATAATATTAAAATGGATTTGAGGGAGGTGGGGTATGATGATAGAGACTGGATTAATCTTGCACAGGATAGGGACCGCTGGCGGGCTTATGTGAGGGCGGCAATGAACCTTCGGGTTCCTTAAAAGCCATTTGTAAGTAAGTAAGTAAGGGGGCAAAGGCCAATTGCGATTTCCCGGTCTGTGATTGGATTTAAAACCTTGACAGAATGATATTTATTTTAATCCTTGTGATGAATTTCGGTGAACTCCCTAGGGCCTAATTAGTCAAATCCACTCTCCTCACCACCTACGAAAGAGAGAGTCGTGTGCGGAAAGCAACGGGAAGTTACCGCATTTATCTTTCCCAAGAAAAATTGCAAACATAGAGACAACATTAAGATTTATGGATCATATGCAGTGACTAAGAGGAAGGGAGAAAGTAGAAAAAATTGGAGAATTTTGGGTTTGCTGTGAAAGACCTGCTCTTGGCAGAAAGCTGTGAATGAATGCACAAATATGTGTGCGAATTAATACAATAAGATTCAGTGAAGCTAAGTTCTTTGCTCACTGTAGTCTACTGTTGGTACTGTTTTTTTTTAGTAAGCATGGCAGTGATTGGAGTTAGCTGGATTTACGATTTTGTTTTAATTTGTAGTGGAATTTTCTTTAAAATTTCTGATTTGAAATGTAATCTCTTTTACATTGATATTTATGCACAATATTTAGAATTTAATATTGGAACCCTAATTCAATACATATTTTTGAATCTAATAATCAAACCGCATTTCAAGGGATTTTATTTTTAAATATAACATAGAAATAGTCTGAATGTTCTGTGATGCCTGTTAGTTTATATTATTTACACACAACAGATAAGTGCTGATGGAAAATCTTAAGTGATCTTAAAATATACAAAGATCCTTAATATTGCTTTCTTGATACAGACCTGTAGTCTATGTAATTATATTTAGTAATGTATATAACATCGAATCTTTTTTCTGCGAAATAACATCGAAATTAATCAAATTTTCATACCGAAATGTTATATTTTCATTCACCATAAATTACGACCCCCACGAGTTAGTAATACAAAGTTAATTATGATTAATTTTTATAATTATACAGTACGTTAATTGTCACACCCCACCTCAAGAATCTATTTTTTTGGGGTGTAACCCAGTTATAATTGATTAACATAATATTTGAGATACGATATTTTATATATTATGTACAGTATATTGTAATATTTATTTATATTATTGTAATTTGTGCCATTAATACTGTATTGTGTTTTTCCATAATTTTATAATATATTTGTACTTGTCCTTATTTGTGTCGTAAATAAAAGCTTATGTGAACACTAGGTATGACGATATAGCTACTCGTAAAATATTAATGAAATCAAAAAATAGTTTATATTATCAATTGCAACTTTTAAAGGATCTGAATTTCCAAAGACGCGTAAAACGCGCAATAACAAAGTATTTGCCGTCTTTGTCACAATAATTTCTCATATTTTGCTCTAGAAAAGGAAGTTAACAATAGATATATGGAAATGCAATGATTGCGCCAAGTTATATTTGAATTAAAATAATAGAATGCAATACGTACTTCCTTTAGTTAGTTAATAACTATCGTGAGCATTAGAGCAATGATAAAGACATACACACATTATTATAGATAGGTACAGTCCCAGAAACAAAAGAATGGTCCGACTATTGAAGATAAGTCACTATTTAAACTGATAACAAGTAGCTTGACAGAGATCAATATGAGAAAAGTTTACAATAATATTTTAATGTCAAAACGTGACAAATTTTCTTTCAATTTGCACTTCGTTCCATAATGTTTGATAGGAAATGTAAGCATTTTCGGAAGAATAGGAGATAAGTGTAATTGCTATTCAACCAATGACAGACGTCTCATTCCAAACACTTGTCTTGAAGTTGGGTGGTGGTAGAACGCTTCAAACCGCCCAACTTCAACCAACAGCTATTATTCTTCTTTCTCTGACGGCAATATTTAAGTTGTCTGTCAAACATTATGGAAAGAAGTATAGGTCGAGTATAGACATTTCATTTCAAAAACATTTTACTGGAGATTAGATCTACAAAAGATGTGCTCTCGACCACAAAATACGTTGCCATTTTCAGTCTGTTCGTAATATGTATTACCTCTTCTGTCAATTACAACAGTAAGACACAACGCCTATCGACATTCAAGTTTTCTGTTGTCATGAACACTGCTCGTATAAAAATTTCTATTGATAGACACAGTTATTCCTGTAGCTTGTGCCCCTCTGTTCAGAGAAAGCATGCACGCCAACATTAATTGGGTTTATAGCCATTAAATATTTATTATTATATCAAAAACAATATATATGCGTAAATCACTTCGTGATTTAAGACGGCGCTTATTCCGTCCGATCCTGGCCAACTAGTCACTCATAATGAGTGCACCTCAGCACATGTGTGGACTTCGGTCCTACGTTCATAGACATCTATGACGTAGTGCAGAGGGCGGCCACTAGAGGGAACCCAAGAGTTGGAGCTTAATCTGAGACGATTCTGTCCGACGCCGGGGTGGTATCCGGTGTGGCTTAGTGGATAAAGCATCAGCACGTAGAGCTGAAAGCCCGGGTTCAAATCCCGGTACCGGAGAGAATTTTTCTCCGTTCCATTACTCTTACATCGTATGATGACGCAGAATATCTGCATGGAAATATCATATGCACTTCGGTACATTAAAATAATATATATGATATGCGTAAATCATTTCGTGATTTAAGACGGCGCTTATTCCGTCGGATCCCGGCCAACTAGTCACTCATAACGAGTGCACCTCAGCACATGTGTGGACTTCGGTCCTACGTTCATAGACATCTATGACGTAGTGCAGAGGGCGGTCACTAGAGGGAACCCAAGAGTTGGAGCTTAATCTGAGACGATTCTGTCCGACGCCGGGGTGGTATCCGGTGTAAATTAGTGGATAAAGCATCAGCACGTAGAGCTGAAAACCCGGGTTCAAATTCCGGTGCCGGAGAGAATTTTTCTCCGTTCCATTACTCTTACATAATATATTTCTTTGTTCTGGCAATAAAGTATTATTATTATTATTATTATTATTATTATTATTATTATTATTATTGTTACCATTATTTCGCACTACATCTTATGAGTAAACTTCCATACAGTATAAAATTAATTGTTCCTAATTATATCCTGTTACTATTGTTTGATTTACATTTATATTTTGCGAGTTTCCGATTGATGTTTATTTTTAATTAAAATATTTTTAATTTTATAATAATGTTTACATTTAATTAATATTTACAAATATGAATGCAATTATAGATTTAATTGATATTAGCAACTGGATTTGACCAACATATACTGAGAACGTGTTCAATGCTAGTATGATTTTTCCGTGTACACATTTAGCAGCGCCTATATGACGTTACCTTTGCTATTATACTGTATGTTTTAAAAATGATGTTTATAAATGATAAGCATTAATTTTAGTATTCACAGGATGTAGTTCAATCCATTGTAGAGCAGTAAGAAATCAATAATTACTTTATTACAATATAACTTGTAAAGAAACTTAGATCAAAAGTAAAGAAGCTTCGTTAAAAAAGTATATGGAACAATTTTACAGTTTTATTCATAAAAGAATGGGTTGATCCAGATATAAACAATTTAAAAATATGTAATGATAATCGTCATTTATCTTCTCTTAACATCAGTGCATAATATTCAGTTCCACTTTGCTTTGATCACTTCACTGAATAGTTGTACAACACTATCATATCAGTAGAAAAAAAGTTTACAGTCCAGGCAGATATCGTAAATATTTCAAGCACAGGTTTTGTGACACTGTTGTAGGAAAATGTAGCAATATAGTCACGACGTTGAAATGTGTGTTTCTTTGGTGTTATTATATCGATATTTTGCTTCTTTCAATTACCAAAGTTCTTCGCTTAGACCTTGAATAGGTGATCATTCAAATATCTCTCGTGGTAGGACGCGCAGTTTTGCATGGGAATGACTCAATGACTCATGCCACTGTTCTTCTAATGAGTGATTAATACAGAGTGAGTCAGGAGGAAAGGTAAATGGTTTGAGGGGTGATAATATTGGGGATTCTGGACAAAAAAGTTTATATGAACATACGTGCTGTTCTCAACGGTTTCGGAGAAAACTAATCTAAGCAATGAGGAACGGGAAAAGTGCAGGTGATATTGAATTAAAACATTGCTACCAGAGTGCTGCATTGGAGTTAAATCGCTCTCTTGAACTCGGTCGAATGTCGCATCCTCGAGTGAGATACGATCGGTCGTGATACGCTCGTAATAAATAGAAGGACAGTACAAGGTCATCTCACCGACATGTCTTCTCTTGTATGGATAAGATACACATGTTTTGCTCACACGGTAAAAATAAGGCTTTATTTTATGAGTTTATGACAAACGTTTAATGGAACGTACTAAAACAGGAACATGAAGTTATAAATAAAATAGTATGAAAAACTTCGATGTACAGTTATTATTGCTAATTAATAATTATGCAATATTTTATTTACCACATATATTATATGATAGGTCCATACATAGTGTTCCGCCTATATACTGCGACAATGTAGAGACGTTTTACTAAATATTATTGATATAGCAGTTGATTAATAACAATATTAGTACAGAGATAATGTCACAGAAAATATAATAAAACGAATAATCATGCTGCGCAACTGTTACAGACGCAAAGATTGATACACTAATTATTAGAGTATTATTATTATTATTATTATTATTATTATTATTATTATTATTACTAGAAAACTTGATACCGTTCTTGCATTATCGTGATTGTGTTCTCCGTTTATAATAATTACATTTACATCCAATAACATCAGATGTGGCAAAAACAAAATCGCTCCTGTATGGAAAAAAAAAAAAAAAACATTTACCTACAACATTTATATTACATTTTAAAGCAAGTTTTGTAGTTGTACTATGGAGAGGTTAGCTAAACACTGCAAAGTTTTGAAATGATAAACATCTATGATGTTACTACACAGTTCATCACTGTAACAAGAACGAATGTCTAACGCTCGGCTTATACCGTTCGAGGATTTATCGCTCGTGACAATTTTACCCATCATGCACGTGCGCTACCTATCGGATTATGCTATGAACTACTTGGCACTCGAGCGAAAAAGTCCGATGCAGGCCTCTGATTGTTACCTTATATTCTGTTTAATTGTGAAGTTTTCTTTATAGAACATGTTCAGAAAAGTCCACCGTCAACTCCAATGCACTTTGCAGTTCTTGTAGACAACTGCTGTGTTGCTGATCTGAGCTGATTCGGATATTCCTTTACTTGAGCACAAACATGTAAAATGCGAGCGAGAAGTTCCTCTATTGTTTCCACTTTGCGCTTGTAGACTTCTCTCTTAAGCCAACCTTACACACAGTAATCCAATGGAGTAAGGTCGGGTGACCTCGATGGCCAAGAAATTACTCTGCGACCGATCCAACGCCCAAGATAAGTTTCAGTGATCCTACTACAACCTAATGTCGTTTTGGTTGCGTTCGCATGTGAGTGCTAATGAAGGACATGAGACTGACGCCCGTGATTTTCAAACAGCTGTATCTCAGATACTGTTAAGAACAGGGAATATGTTCGTATAAACTTTTTTGTTCAGAATCACCAATATTGTCACCCCTCACACCATGTACCTTTCCTTCTGACTCAACCTCTATTATAAGCAAGTTTTTGCGCTGTTCTGAGCGTTCGAGGTCAAGTACATTCCTTGTAAGGGAAGCCTTTTTTTTTGGGTACAAAATTTCATTGTTTCACAGTAGGCTTACAACAATTCGCGCAAGCGAGATCGTCTACCGATTCTTCAAGTGGATTGCCATTTGTGATTTTGCTATATTTTTATTGGGTTATTTTACGACGCTGTATCAACATCTCTGGTTATTTATCGTTATATAGCGTGTGAATGAAGGGATGAAGAAGGGATAGAGACGCGCAACATACGGCCTCTCCTATCCAAATGCCATCCTCACCTTCCCGTGGTCCACCCTGTTTCTACTAACGAGGAAATGGCGACCGAGTCACAGCGGTATAACTGTTTCATCAAATGCAGAGGAAATGCTGCATTCCAAACCTGTCCACAGGCTAAAAGTGGCAGCCCCACTACTGGACTACCTAACGATAAGGCTAGTAACCTATCTTAGGGAAAATTACATTACTTTCAAGCCTCAAAAAAGCAGTACATGAAACCTTATAGAAGACTGCTAGATGGGGCCGAAACAGGTCTACAGAGGCCTAATTCGTGAAGGATGATGATGATGATGATGAAATGAAGGAGAAATACCGGTGAAATGGGTCCGGGGTCCAGTACCGAAAGTTACCAAGCATTTGCTCTTATTGAGTTGAGGGAAAACCCCGGAAAAAACCTCAACTAGATAACTTGTCCCGATCGGGATTCGAACCCGGGCCACTTGGTTTCACAGGCAGACCCACTAACCGTTACTCCACAGGTGTGAACGTTTTTGATATTGTGACAGCCGGGATACGATCTCACGACCGGCAGAAGGAGGGCAAGGTCAGTGGTGGCTCGACGCGGCAAATGAAGTTGCGCGCGCATCTGCTTCCTGGGGCATGTGCTATGGCGTAGAGAGGAGAGGAGAGACGGCGACCGCGGCAGAGAGGGGGAAGTAATGCGCCTGCGTCTGAGGGGAGAAATCGAGAGGCGCCATCTTCTGGGCATCTGTAGAAATTTCCCACATCGTACTTTCCGGAAACTATGGTTTAGTTATAAATACGACACGCGAGTGAACTTGAGCAGTTAGTTAGTTACAGTCGTTGCTAGTTTTGGACAGCAAGGCAGTCTTGTGTAGCAGTGAAGCCAGGTTCGAGACCGGAGTTCGACTTGAGTTGTGTCCGTAACTGTGGGAGCCGGAAGTCCTGAGTTTGAGTGCAGTGGACCGCAGTTGGGGGACCTGAGTTCGAAGTTCAGTGGATTGTCTCTGAAGGTCTGGGGTTCGAGATACTGTGAACTCGAATGAGTGAGCTAGAAGAACTAGCCAAGGCAAACGAACTGAGAACTGACAGTTCTGATTTGTAAATAGTGCTTTGTGAACATTAGTTAAAATTAGCAGTACATTGTTGTTCTCAATAATACAAGTAAATTGACATTGTCGTCTGTGGAGTGCGATAACGAATACTGTGTTACTGTGTAGAGTGGAAATCCCATTGTTGACGGGAGTGTTTAGATTCAATTATAGAAAGTGATTATTGTCATAACAATAAAAGTTACATTCTTGTTTTGAATAAGAAGTTACAATATCATATGTATTTCCGTTATTTTTTCATGTGGATCATTCCCTGCATAAATTATGTATACTAAATATGAACAAAATGTGACAAACAGTTTTAGTGAAATCATTGTCATAGATAGGCAGAGAAATGAAACCTCTAATTTTTATGCATCATGAATGATGAAAACATGCATATTCCTTAAAAATATCGAAATATACGCTTTCTAGTATACAAATATTGTCCTTTACGCTCCATATAGTAGGAAAGTAAAAAAATATATTAAAAAATGATAAACTGGGCAGTCCAACCAACGAATCACATTTCACCCTCTTTTTGAGGTTCCCTATGCATCTAGTACACCTCTATTACATTGTTATGCGCGCATGCAAATAATTCCTAAACACTCTGTATAATAAATATCTACCGCAGCAGTGCATGTTTTGTTTTGCATATATGGGAGATAATGCGGGGCGAATTTAGAGTTCACGTACTCCCCCTGTTTTTCATTACTTCTCACCATTATCAACAAATGCTAGGATTAAATGCATTACAACTATGTTTCCCCCTCAAAGCGTACTATACAACAACACTAATATATTCTGCAGCTGTTGCTTACACAGACAGTCGTTGTAAAATAAAATCACAATAAATATTACGAAGGGATCTCTTTTTGTTTTCTCTTTACTTGTTCTTTTTTTTGGTTTCCATATTCAGCTTCTGTTTCGTATTACTAGGGACAAGCCGGCGTGCATTTTTATAATCTATGGTTTATAAAAATATCAAGCCGAAACCTCCAAGGATAATAAAAAAGAAGGGTAGATTTATCTTATCGGGCTTGGTTATGCGCAGTGTATTACGGAGAATGTTTATGCTGTCACGGGTAATTGCCTTGATGATGAATTGCAAGATTAACAAGAGTGCAGGATTCTGTTCTGAGAATGTATTAAGTGGCCAAACCTTGAACATGTCGCGAGCGTTTGCTTATCTGGGTCAGGAAGCTTTGCATACAATTCTACTTTCGATCTTTTATTTTCTCTTTATAGTTTTGTAATTCAATTTGATTAATTTACAGAAAAGTCTATGATATGTAATACGAATATTTATTTTCAGTCAATGACTTTACTTTTAATATATATCAGACAGTCTTCACATAGCCTCCAATACAACCAACATCCAACGAATACACACGCTCATATACAACTAAACTAGAACGCTGACATTCACATTACTATAATAGTCCACAACAACTACAGTATTTGGATACCGTCCGTAAATCAACTATCTAACCTTGAACGCTGACATTCACCTTACTATAATAGTCCACAACAACTACAGTATTTGGATACCGTCCGTAAATCAACTATCTAAACTTGAACGCTCACATTCACCTTACTATAATAGTCCACAACAACTACAGTATTTGGATACCGTCCGTAAATCAACTATCTAAACTTGAACGCTGACATTCACTTTACTATAATAGTCCACAACAACTACAGTATTTGGATACCGTCCGTAAATCAACTATCTAAACTTGAACGCTGACATTCACCTTACTATAATAGTCCACAACAACTACAGTATTTGGATACCGTCCGTAAATCAACTATCTAAACTTGAACGCTGACATTCACCTTACTATAATAGTCCACAACAACTACAGTATTTGGATACCGTCCGTAAATCAACTATCTAAACTTGAACGCTGACATTCACCTTACCATAATAGTCCACAACAACTACAGTATTTGGATACCGTCCGTAAATCAACTATCTAAACCTGAACGCTGACATTCACCTTACTATAATAGTCCACAACAACTACAGTATTTGGATACCGTCCGTAAATCAACTATCTAAACCTGAACGCTGACATTCATCTTACTATAATAGTCCACAACAACTACAGTATTTGGATACCGTCCGTAAATCAACTATCTAAACTTGAACGCTGACATTCACCTTACCATAATAGTCCACAACAACTACACTATTTGGATACCGTCCGTAAATCAACTATCTAAACCTGAACACTGACATTCACCTTACTATAATAGTCCACAACAACTACAGTATTTGGATACCGTCCGTAAATCAACTATCTAAACTTGAACGCTGACATTCACCTTACTATAATAGTCCACAACAACTGCAGTATTTGGATACCGTCCGTAAATCAACTATTTAAACTAGAACGCTGACATTCATCTTACTATAATAGTCCACAACAGCTACAGTATTTGGATACCGTCCGTAAATCAACTATCTAAACCTGAACGCTGACATTCACCTCACTATAATAGTCCACAACAACTACAGTATTTGGATACCGTCCGTAAATCAACTATATAAACTTGAACGCTGACATTCACCTTACCATAATAGTCCACAACAACTACAGTATTTGGATACCGTCCGTAAATCAACTATCTAAACCTGAACGCTGACATTCACCTTACTATAATAGTCCACAACAACTACAGTATTTGGATACCGTCCGTAAATCAACTATCTAAACTTGAACGCTGACATTCACCTTACTATAATAGTCCACAACAACTACAGTATTTGGATACTGTCCGTAAATCAACTATCTAAACCTGAACGCTGACATTCACCTTACTATAATAGTCCACAACAACTACAGTATTTGGATACCGTCCGTAAATCAACTATCTAAACCTGAACGCTGACATTCACCTTACTATAATAGTCCACAACAACTACAGTATTTGGATACCGTCCGTAAATCAACTATCTAAACCTGAACGCTGACATTCATCTTACTATAATAGTCCACAACAACTACAGTATTTGGATACCGTCCGTAAATCAATTACCTAAACCTGAACGCTGACATTCACCTTACTATAATAGTCCACAACACTACAGTATTTGGATACCGTCCGTAATCAACTATCTAAACTTGAACGCTCACATTCACCTTACTATAATAGTCCACAACAACTACAGTATTTGGATACCGTCCGTAAATCAACTATCTAAACTTGAACGTTTACATTCTCCTTCCTATAATAGTCCACAACAACTACAGTATTTGGATACCGTCCGTAAATCAACTATCTAAACTTGAACGCTGACATTTACCTTACCATAATAGTCCACAACAACTACAGTATTTGGATACCGTACGTAAATCAACTATCTAAACTTGAACGCTGACATTCACCTTCCTATAATAGTCCACAACAACTACAGTATTTGGATACCGTCCGTAAATCAACTATCTAAACCTGAACGCTGACATTCACCTTACCATTATAGTCCACAACAACTACAGTATTTGGATACCGTCCGTAAATCAACTATCTAAACCTGAACGCTGACATTCACCTTACTATAATAGTCCACAACAACTACAGTATTTGGATACCGTCCGTAAATCAACTATCTAAATCTGAACGCAGACATTCACCTTACCATAATAGTCCACAACAACTACAGTATTTGGATACAGTCCGTAAATCAACTATCTAAACCTGAACGCTGACATTCACCTTATTACAATTGTCCACAACAACTACAGTATTTGGATACCGTCCGTAAATCAACTATCTATACTTGAACGGTGACATTCACCTTACTATAATAGTCCACAACAACTACAGTATTTGGATACCGTCCGTAAATCAACTATCTAAACTTGAACGCTGACATTCACCTTACCATAACAGTCCACAAAAACTACAGTATTTGGATACCGTCCGTAAATCAACTATCTAAACTTGAACGCTCACATTCACCTTACTATAATAGTCCACAACAACTACAGTATTTGGATACCGTCCGTAAATCAACTATCTAAACTTGAACGCTCACATTCACCTTACTATAATAGTCCACAACAACTACAGTATTTGGATACCGTCCGTAAATCAACTATCTAAACTTGAACGCTGACATTCACCTTACTATAATAGTCCACAACAACTACAGTATTTGGATACCGCCCGTAAATCAACTATCTAAACTTGAACGCTGACATTCACCTTATCATAATAATCCACAACAACTACAGTATTTGGATACCGTCCGTAAATCAACTATCTAAACTTGAACGCTGATATTCACCTTACTATAATAGTCCACAACAACTACAGTATTTGGATACCGTCCGTAAATCAACTATCTAAACTTGAACGCTGACATTCACCTTACCATAACAGTCCACAAAAACTACAGTATTTGGATACCGTCCGTAAATCAACTATCTAAACTTGAACGCTGACATTCACCTTACCATAACAGTCCACAAAAACTACAGTATTTGGATACCGTCCGTAAATCAACTATCTAAACTTGAACGCTCACATTCACCTTACTATAATAGTCCACAACAACTACAGTATTTGGATACCGTCCGTAAATCAACTATCTAAACTTGAACGCTGACATTCACCTTACCATAACAGTATACAAAAACTACAGTATTTGGATACCGTCCGTAAATCAACTTTCTATACCTGAACGCTGACATTCACCTTACTATAATAGTCCACAACAAGTACAGTATTTGGATACCGTCCGTAAATCAACTATCTAAACTTGAACGCTGACATTCACCTTACTATAATAGTCCACAACAACTACAGTATTTGGATACCGTCCGTAAATCAACTATCTAAACTTGAACGCTGATATTCACCTTACTATAATAGTCCACAACAACTACAACAACTACAGTATTTGGATAAATTCCGTAAATCAACTATCTAGACTTGAACTCCGACATTCACCTTACTATAATAGTCCACACAACTACAATATTTGGATACCGTCCGTACAGCAACTATCTAAACTTGTACGCTGACATTCACCTTACTATAATAGTCCACAACAACTACAGTAAGACATATAATACATATTCCGAAGGCAACAATATTGTAACAGATCACATGACATTTAGCAACTTGATTCTTTACAGGTAAATATTGTATCTTAATGTAGTTCTAAAGAATGTACAAAAATAACGTGATTTGTAACAATTGTGATAAATGCGTAAGAAAAATGTAATTTTGTAGTTAATAAGTGAAAAAAAAATGTGTATGAAACAACTATTATTAACTAATTGATCGGGACAAATATACCATTTTAAAATTTATTTTCAGAACAAAAACTTACATTTGCTCAGATCAAATTTGTGCACGTTTAAATGAGAAAACTAAAATTCTGTTAATAATTTATTATCATAATACACTGCTCTCTTAAATTGACTGAATTGCGAATTAAGTCAATGGCTTTCTGAAAACACGTTATGAAATGTTTCATACAAAACAATTTTTCTCTGGGAAAGGAAGCAAAAACAAATAAAATTGTTACAATTTTTTGTTGCAAATATGTCAAAGAATAACCCCCTGAAATTATTTGGCTACTATATAACTGTAAATCGGTAATTTTTAGAATACTCAAAATAACTTCTAATGTCATTATCCAGAATCAGGTCATATTTTTACTTCCCTGCTTGTTATATTAATGGAATATATAGTTCAAATTGTTAGGTAGGATTTATGATAACATCTCTAGTTTAAAAATGGACGTTTAATAACGAATTACATACCTGACTTCATTTCGTTTTGCACTTCCTACTGTTTCGTGACGCCATTCCTGCGGTGCTCCCCCACTGAGATGGCATGTGAAGGCGACAAACTGATTAATATTAAAAGGTAACATTTTTGTTTCGTGACTGGAGCGGTAATTGAGAGCAGACCGCTGGTCTGAGTACAGACCACACACTGGTCTGCATGTTTAGTCCAGAGATTTACAACGGCCACTGCTAGAACCAGACTGTGGCTTCGTCTTAATTTATATCAAATTGCTCACCACTAAGCAACCGCGGTGAAGTCTCACAGCGTTTATAAGTTCCTTGTTGGACGTATAAACTGCAAATGCTGTCCTCAAACAGGGCTTTTGTGGTATCATAAGTTTCGGGGATGTTACCGATGTAGACCTATTCATGCAATAGTGCAAGGCTTCACCGAAACTGTGTATCGAGGATGTATTGCTTCAGTAAAAGGAATGGGTTTCAATTGCAGACGCTAACTTGGACAACATTTAAATTACACTAGAGCAAGGGTTCTCATAACTTTATCTCCGAGTAGATGCCACTAATTCAGTGTACTGAAGACCGGAGTACAACCGACTAGAATAAATGTAGAGATTTGCCATAATTAAATTCATTAGGGTTATAAATTCTTAGTGAAACTTACAGCAGAACCCGTATAGGCGAGTTTCTGTCAGATGCTTTTCCAATTCACTGCGTGCTAAAGCAAGGAAATGCACTATCACCTTTACTTCTTAACTTCGCTCTAGAATATGCCATTAGGAAAGTTCAGGATAACAGTCAGGGTTTGAAATTGAACAGGTTACATCAGCTTCTTGTCTATGCGGACGACGTGAATATGTTAGGAGAAAATCCATAAACGGTTAGAGAAAACACGGGAATTTTTCTTGAAGCAAGTACAGATATAGGTTTGGAAGTAAATCCAGAAAAGAAAAAGTATATGATTATGTCTCGTGACCAGAATATTGTACGATATGAAAATTAAAAAAATTGGAGGTTTATCCTTCGAAAGAGTGGAAAAAATTCAAATATCTTGGTGCATCAGTAAAAAATGAGCCGTTCAGAGCAGAAGTGATGTAAGTAAAAGATGGGTAATGAGGGTTAAAGTAAACATTCTGTAAAATACAGCGCAAAGTAGCAATTAATATTCAATTTATTTAAACTATTAGTAGTCAGTGGATAGCAAGAAGGCCATATTATTTGGTACTTTGCGCTGTATTTTACAGAATTTTTAACCTCATTACCCAATTTTGACATACACCACTTTTGCTCTGAAAGGCTCAAATAAGAATGATACTCGCGAGGAAATTAAATCCAGAATAAGTATGGGAAATGCATGTTATTATTCGGCTGAGAAGCTTCTGTCATCTAGTCTGCTGTCAAAAAATCTTGAAGTTAGAATTTATAAAACAGTTATATTACCGATTTTTTCTGTATGGTTGTGAACTTTGGACTTTCACTTTGAGAGAGGAACAGAGGTTAAGGGTGTTTGAGAATAAGGTTCTTATGAAAATATTTGGGGTTAAGAGGAATGAAGTCACAGGAGAATGGAGGAAGTTACACAACGCAGAACTGCACTCATTGTATTCTTCACCTGACATAATTACGAACATTAAATCCAGACGTTGAGATGGGTAGGGCATGTAGCACGTACGGGGGAATCCAGAAATGCATATAGAGTGTTAGTTGGGAGGCCGGAGGGAAAAAGACCTTTGGGAAGGCCGAGTCGTAGATGGGAGGATAATATTAAAATGGATTTGAGGGAGGTGTGATACGATGGTAGAGATTTGATTAATTTTGCTCAGGATAGGGACCAATGGCAGGCTTATGTGAGGACGGCAATGAACCTCCAGGTTCCTTAAGGGAACCCAGTAGTAATTAGGAGTCAAAAATCCGATTTTTTATTTTGTGTTTTTAAAAAAGTACAAAACTTGCGTTTTAAAACAATATATATTGTGAGGTGTATGTCTGCATTGGAGGCGCATGTAATTCATAGATCCTTCTTTTTTTTAAATGAAATTTTCCGTAAGTTTATACTTTTCAAACTTAAGTGCATTTTTCTCTTAAACTACTGAATCGATTTACATGAAATTTGTACAGTGTTTTCTGCAGCCTGTGTTCTACAAAGTAGACCTACGGGTTTAAGAATATCATACACATAAACCGTGTGAAAAAATATATATTCGTTGAAAAAAAATTGCAAAAATGTTTATCGAAGTTCAAATTTTTTTTCTCTTTCGCTAAGGGTGAAATGTTTAACTAAATTTTGCTTTTGAATTTACAATAGGCCTATATATTATTTGACAACTTAAAAAATACAAGGCATATGAGTGAGGATTGTAGCAAGTAATGTGTACCTGAAGATTGAAGAGCATTTAGAAAATTGGGAAAACAGGTTATCAGTTATGGCCTTCCTTTTACTCTTGGATACGGGACTAGTAAATTGTGTTTTATACCAATGAATTCAGAATTATTGATTGTTTAACTATGAAATAGTAATATGCGTTACAAGAGCGGTATGTTGACGTTTTCATGTTCGAGGAAAAGATTGAAAAAGCGAAACGTAGTTCAGCTTTTTTAATTTCCGAGAACATGAAAACAAACATACCGCTCGTGTATTGTACATTATTTTGTGCGAAGATCGTTTATTACATACCTGAAAGAGGAATTTATAATTAGTTGCAATGAAATCTATATCTTGGTTTCTATTCAATGACGGCAACTTTGGACAACAAATATATCTATCTTCAACATTGTTCCTATAAAATTTTTTTCTGTGTTTACTATACTGCAGCAGGCCGTGATATACGTCTGTCTTTTTTTTCCCCCAGTCTATGATGAGTCTGGAATCTTGTTGATTTTTTCACGGCTTCCTTAATGTTACTTGCATTACAAATGCAGTAAATTTTGTGGTGTTGTAGAGTTTACTTAATTTTTGCAAATATTTAAAAACAATAATTAACAGTGCAATTTAGGTGAAATTGCAGTGGTAAGTTTCGAATTTATAATTATTACTATATTGAACGTCTTTAAAAATAATATGTTAAAAGCCTAAAGCAGTAAAATGAATATGACGCTTAAGCGGTAAGAATAGGGAAATTGTTATGTGTGTTACGTTGGGAATACTGAATGTGGTATTTCACACTTACCGCGTATTAGTTTTGTGCGGAAAGCAAGCAAATACGCACGATCTCGCACAAATGTTTATTACAATCTGAATACTGAAAGCCTAGAAATATTGAACTAAAGTTTTGTACTGGAATTCTTTCATCGCTCAGGTATCACTACCCACTCCCGTTAAAAGGCATAAGTTAGTAAATAATAATAATAATAATAATAATAATAATAATAATAATAATAATAATAACGATTTATTTTAGCTGGCAGAGTTAAGGCCGTAAGGCCTTCTCTTCCACTCAACCAGCAAAAAGTGTATATACATATGCATGAACTTACGAAGAATTCAACAATTTGATTTAGATGAGAGTTACATGTATACAAGAGTTATTTACGAATTAAACAACAAAATACTATGAACTATTAATTAAACACTGAAATACAAACTATGTAGCAGAATTAAACTAAAATACATAGAATGTTAATATATTTCAAATAATATTAGATAATAGAAAGAGATTATTATGAGACAATTAAAATACAGCACAATCAAAACGACGTCTAAAGAAAAAAGTAACAATGTAGTCAGTGATATTTTAAATCAGCATGATTGGAGTGAAATGCTAATATGGTCATCTTTTAAGCTGTTCTTAAAGGTGTTTGTTGTCTTGCAGCCCCTAATACTTTGTGACAAGGAATTCCATTGACGCGAGGTGGATATTGTAAAAGATGATGAATAACAAGATGTTCTATGAAGACGTATACTTAGCGTGCCACAGATAAGTGATCTGGTATTTACGTCGTGGTTAGAGTATAGATAAGAGAAACGAGACGAAAGGTAATTTGGTGTTGAAGTGTGCAGAATTCGAAAGAGTAAAGACAAAGTGTGTAAAGTACTACGTTCTTTAAGTCGGAGCCACGAGAGACTTGCGAAGGACGGTGATATGTGATCATATCGTCGGATGTTGCACACGTATCTGATGCACATATTCTGAGCTCGCTGTAACTTGACTGACAGTTCAGAACTTAGGTCACTTAACAAAACGTCACATTAATCGAAGTGCGGCATTACTAGGGTTTGTAGTAGGGTAAGTTTTAGTTGCTGGGGCAAGAAGTTTCTCAAGCGACTCAAACAGTAAATGGAGGAACAGATTTTTTTTTATTATAGTTTCTTTAACTTTAAAATTCCAACTTAGATTATTATCAAAAAAGAAGCCAAGATTTTTTACGACAGATGAATAAGGGATTAGCGTGTTGTTAAGGGTAACAACTGAAAGATTACTGTTATTAAGGGAGTTAACTAAACGCTTATGTCCAATAATTATGGCTTGAGTCTTACTTAATAATAATATAAATAATAATATATTATTCTGTTATAAATAATAATTTCTCTTACACTCAGCACCTTTAACTCTGGAAAGTATTTTTTACTTCGGTGATCCGTACTAATACAAAATACGTTTATACCTCCTCTGCCGCTCTCTTAGAGCAGGAGTAATATTTCAGCACACTGCCAGGAACACAGCATTGGTAGAATCGAGATGCTTTTGTAGTTTGTGGCTGATATAATTTCAAGTTCACTTGTTTTCATTATTGTGTCCGTCAAATTGGAAGGAAGCCTGTTTTACAAGGTTTCTGCACATATGGTCACGTAATGTCATTTGGACCACAGAGCTTCAGCAAATTGCCAGATTGGTTGTTGTGTGTAGCTCTGCTGAAATTACAACCTCTGTGTTCTGAATTGTTTTCACGGAATATTTTTTTTCGGCTCTCTTCACATGAGAATGATTCATCCTAATGCCGACAGAGGGCACGAATTGTCCGGTGCGATACTTTCACGGACAGACAGCAGTCCTATTTTAATCAATGATAGATAATAAATGAAGGGGTCAGAAGCAAAGGGGTATAAGTGCAATTAAATTATTTGTGAGGAAATGTGGTTGAAAGTACTTAAGATATGGTAAATTCCGGGGAATTTTGTTATTTAAATTTGAGTGTATGATGTGATTAAAAGATGCAGTGTCCAATAAATTAGGATTGGTAAGAAGGCTTGAAGGATGTTGAGCGTACGATATTAATCAATATCGCATATGCTTAGGTGGAAATCGATAGTTGCAATAACATAATAAATAGCATCACTTTAATGTATGTAATTAAGATAGGCTACAATTACGTCACATGTAATGAGTGTATTACATTATGGATTTGAGGGAGGTGTGATATGATGGTAGGGACTGGACCGATGGCGGGCTTATGTGAGGGCTGCAATGAACCTCGGGGTTTCTTAAAAGCCGTAAGTAAGTAATTAAGTAAGTAAATAAGTAAGTAAGGCAAGTCGTTGACCTTTAATATTGCGTAAAATTAGATCATGTAGTTCTACATAAAATAATGTAACAAAAAATACACAGTATTAACACTGAAACAATAACCATATTGTTTTCTGCAAATCTAGTCTTTCAGGTGAAGCTCCCTGTAAAGCAGATTTGAATAATTTCAAGAGAAAAATTGTTCCGGGGCCGGATATCGATCCCGGGACCTCTGGTTGAACGTACCAGCTCTCTACCACTGAGCTACCCG
The DNA here is from genome assembly GCF_040183065.1 of Periplaneta americana. Lineage (NCBI taxonomy): Eukaryota > Metazoa > Arthropoda > Insecta > Blattodea > Blattidae > Periplaneta > Periplaneta americana. The sequence continues at coordinate 27,482,811 of NC_091132.1, read as the reverse complement.
GGAACTCCAGCCTAAGAGACTAGATTTGCATAATATATACGTCACTGTGTACGTTAACAGTAAACCACAATTTCAAGTCACACAGTCCTGAAAGACTAGATTTGCATAATATATACGTCACTGTGTACGTTAACAGAAAACCACAATTTCAAGTCACACAGAGATTGTGTGCACTCGTTGTGGGTCTCTGGCGTTTCGTCAGCCCACGCGAGTTGTGTGGATATAAAGGGAAAAGTTGAGACGGTGTCGGGTGGAGTTCCCGAATAGCTCAGTGGTAGAGCGCTGGTACGTTCAACCAGAGGTCCAACCAGAGGTCCCGGGATCAATACCCAGCCCCGGAACAATTTTTCTCTTGAAATTATTCATATTGTTTTCTGTTTCCCTTATAAATTTAACATGCTCGGAGTTCAGTTACATAATTACACATTTTTCATTATGTGCGCCTCTTGATGCTCTGATGATGTCAATGGCGTACGCAGATTGGTGCTCTCAAGGCTTGCAGGATGTTGAGCGTACGGTATTAATCAATATCTCATATGCTTAGTTGAAAATCGATAGTTGCAATAACATAATAAATAGCATCACTTTTATGTATGTCATTAAGATACAGTCACATGTAATGAGCGTGTTATATTATGGTCGAGTAAAAATTATTTCACATTCTCATAATAAAATTCATCATTTCTATTCTTTGCAACCTTTTAGAAAATAAGAAATTAAATTACTTCGCTGACAACGGCTGAGAGATAATGGAGGATGTAAAAAGAAAAACTTTTTGTAATATGGCAACAGTCCAGCAAATGTGCCTTTTTCCTTCTAGGTGTACTTAAAGGATAGGTCGCACCTGCAAACTTCGCCATCGATATCAGGGACTTTTTAGGAGACGACTACAGAGAAAATACACCAATTTTTGGACAAAAAAGTACTTTTCTTTTTTTCTGTAAATCGTTCCTAATACCCTACTTTATATGTCTACAAAATTTCAAGTGCGTAAGACAATTGGAAACCCTTCAAATGACGTAATAATTAAAGGTCCGCGTTGTTCAAGTGTCAATAATTTTAAAGTTATTTTTCTCCGCTACAATATTTTCTGCGTTTCTCATCATCAAATCACTAAGTCTTTTACAATTTTGTAGCTAAGAATCTGAATTTATTTCTATATATTCACTATAACCTACTTAACAAGTTTGTACCTGAATATTTTTTTCTAACTGTCCAACTTTAAAAAATGTAGAGGAGAGTTGGGTAGTATCGGACATCGGGTAATATCGGACAGTGAGTTTCTTTCATCTACCACCATATGGTAATACCTGAATGATATGGTTACGTTTATGTATGCGAGATCACAGAAACGTAACTATGTCAATCAGGTACTATCATCGTGTGGTAGATGAAAGAAACTCACTGTTCGATATTACCCGATGTCCGATACAACCCAACTCTCCCCTGTGTGGCATAAACAAATTAATGCGGTTATTTCACAAATTATTTTTTCTGAACTCTGTCATTATTAAATATGAATGTATTGTTCCCTTTCTAACATACCAATGATGTTGTATAAAAATATTCTGACTGATTGAATGAAATTTGAATGGATGATAGAATTTTGAAAATTAAAAAAAACTAAATAACTGAAAAAACAAGTGTGTGATGAAAGTCAAATATGCTAACTCTATTACGCTGCAAACATAACAAAAATGAAAGCTGTATCTTAAAAATGTAGAAAAGATTATTTTCTCTGGTCGACCTGGTTGGCGAGCTGGTATAGCGCTGGCCTTCTATGCCCAAGGTTGCGGGTTCGATCCCGGGCCAGGTCGATGGCATTTAAATGTGCTTAAATGCGACAGGCTCATGTCAGTAGATTTACTGGCATGTAAAAGAACTCCTGCGGGACAAAATTCCGGCACATCCGGCGACGCTGATATAACCTCTGCAGTTGCGAGCGTTGTTAAATAAAACATAACATTTTTTTTTATTTTATTTTCTCTATATCCCTCCCTTAAATTCAACATTTCAAGGTCGTTGGATTGGTAGAAGAGGGTCTATACTTTTACCACCTCGATTGACCTATCTCATATTTATGGGAAAATTTTTGTGGGAGGAATATGAAAGTTCTGATCTGTGACACTTTGATAAATAATGTAGAATAAGTGACAGCTCACGCGGCGCCAGATATTTTTTGCGAGATGAGTGGCATTTTCAAGAATATCGGAGGATAAACGATACGCAGATGTCACCTCTGTATTCAGGTAAATGACAGAAAGTTTCAGCAACTCTTCTGACGTGTATGCGACTCAACGTGTGAGCAGCGCTAGTGGGGAAAAAGGACGCATTTGCATTTGAAATCTGTTCGTCTTTACCTGATGCATTATCCTTGACATTTTGTAAACAAACTAATTTAACACTCAATATAGAGTCTGATCTGTTTGAGTATGGATAATATTAATTTATTATAAAGCTATTATGATAGTAGAAACAATTTATTGGTGGTTATATTATGACTAAAAGATGGGAGTTTCCATGACAGTCAACAATACATAATCTGAAAGGACAAATGAAAGTCGTAGATGATTAAAATGGCTACTACAAATCAACAGCGGGCAGAATGTGTTCATTGGTATGATGAATTTGAGAGTGTTAAAAAAGTTCAAAGGAAATTTCGACGTCAGTATGGTGTGCGTAATGTACCAAAATACGATCCCATGATGTTGTTTTTATTTTTATTTTAGTAGGTTATTTTACGACGCTTTATCAACATCTCAGGTTATTTAGCGTCTGAATGAGATGAAGGTGATAATGCCGGTGAAATGAGTCCGGGGTCCAACACCGAAAGTTATCCAGCATTTCCTCATATTGGGTTGAGGGAAAACCCCGGAAAAAACCTCAACCAGGTAACTTGCCCCGACCGGGAATCGAACCCGGGCCACCTGGTTTCGCGGCTAGACGCGCTAACCGTTACTCCACAGGTGTGGACCATGATGTTGTGGTATCGAACATTTGTAGAAACAGGTTCTGTGTTAAAAAAAGAAAAACATACAGGAGGTCGCAGGCGAAACCCAGTATGAGAAGCAGCTATCTCTTGGCTTGGACCCCAAATTCCCCAGATCTAACCCCTCCTGTCTTCTTCATGCGGGGTTTCGTTAAAGACATTGTCTATTCAGAGAAACTCAGGAACATTGATGATCTGAGAGTAAAAATTATTAAGGCTTTTCAACAAATCACGCCTCTTATGTTACAACGGACATGGGCTGAATTGCATCACCGTTATGAGTTGTGCGGGGTGCGCAATGGGGGTCATGTTGAGCTCTGAAGAATCTCCCATCTTTCAGTGTCGTATGCACAAAGTTTCAACAAATAAAGTTCAGTAGTAAATGTTTTACGGTGCTTTTATTTTATCCATACTCAAACGGATCACCCTGCATTTATTTTTCTATTACTAATCTATGCTGCTTTTTTCATTAATTGTGTAATTCTCACATTAACACACAAAGTTTGACATCCAATATATCTCTGGAAAACACCAACTGAGTTTCGTTTGTAGTCTTCCAGTTTTAGTATTTTTTTTTTATTTTTTTACTTAGTTATTTAACGACGCTGTATCAACTACTAGGTTATTTAGCGTCGATGGAATTGGTGATAGTGAGATGTTATTTGGCGAGATGAGACCGAGGATTCGCCATAAATTACCTGATATTCGCCATACGGTTGGGCAAAACCTCGGAAAAACGCAACCAGATAATCAGCCCAAGCGGGAATCGAACCCGCGTCCGAGTGCAACTGCGGATCGGCAGGAAAGAGCCTCAGCCGCCCGAGCTACGCCAGTGTCCTACAGTTTTTGTTTGATTTATATGAGAAACTTCTCTTTTCCAGTGTTAAGTATTTGTATTTAGTTTAACTTTCCCCCGATCGTATGACCTTGAAAGTTTAATTGCTGGAAACTGTGGTAACAAGCGTTGCGTGTATCTGAGGTAACGAGATTTCCCTCACTCTACAATTTATGATTGATTTTTCACTCAAGGAACATTTATTACAAGAGCATTCTATTTGGATCACTGACGTTTCGTACTTCATTTAATAATTCTTGCTTATGCCATAGAATATGGTTTAATTTTACTGCTGAAATAATAGTGCATTATGCAACGAGCCTATAATGGTAGTAATTAAGACGTGAGTATGCCTGTTTATGAAACGAGCGCAAGCGAGTTTCATAATTTTCATACGAGCGTCTTAATTACCATTATAGGCAAGTTTCATACGACTTTTTATGCTCGACCATATTTCTAACTTGAAATTATTCAGAAGTATTCATGTTATGGTCATGTAAGTGAGGAGCGGAACTGACCTGAATTGCGAGATGTGCGCAGACGCGAAAGTATTGATTTTTTCCGAGGCACGAATGTCATTGACCTTGATATAATCTAGAGAATAACATGAAGATTAGTCTTGATATAACCTGGAAATTGATTTAAAATTGAAAAACGAGATGACAAATTAAATTTATTTGAATATTATTTACAATGAACGCTAATTATTATAGTAACAGAACATAACCTTCTGCTACAATATTGGATTTCCAGGCCTCCGTGACTTTTCGCTAATTGTCTTTCGATTGCATATCCGAGAATAATCGATACTTGCGGTTTTATAATGGTACAATGGTAATTTCTCATTGGCTGAACAACTGAATTATAATGAATAGGTGTACTTTCATTAAAGGGCTACTACCAGGTGTATAATTACTACATTTCGGCATGGTCGAGCATAAAAATACTATAGGCCCACTTCCGAACTACTTAGTTCACAGATAGTCCTACATGTTACAATCAATATATTTCCGAACTGCACTTGTTTTCATTGCACCACTAAACATACATGCGTATGTCACCGAAGATCATTGCATATGAAGAAAAGACTCATATCATCACTGTTGATATTGATTCGTCCGTCGAACGGGAACACACACATTTTTAATACAGGGCTCGTAATCTCATTTTAAAGACACGCCCCAAAGACCAGTTACGCATACAAAGTTAAATACCCTTCTATCGATACCCTAAATAACTGGGAACTCTGTAGAAATCCACCACTGATGAAAGGAACCCGTCTATTTTAATATTTACAATCAATACTGTCCCGTATCTCAATACTTCAAAAACGTTAATACTGGGCTATCGATTCACTTGGGTTCATTATGAAAGCAGTTATTTTCGCTTTAATTTCACAACCATGGTAACCAGAAATATTCATGAAATATATTTCTCCTAAAAATGGGTGAGAAGGTTTCTCTAGACAACCGTTCATTAGAAAACTTACCGAGTTAATAATATTATGTTAAAGAGGAACTTCATCTGGCACAGAAATTGGAACTTAGGCAACTTCTCCGACAGAGCTGATACGCGCGATCTATAAACAGCAGGCTATAGATCCACCGCCGGACTATTCCCACGTGGAATCTAGCTACCTCACTAATGGATACGGATGGAACAACACACGTGATGTGTTTGTGCGTACAGATGAGAAACATTTGAACGGAGTTCTTTTTGTTGGAATGATTTGAAAACAAGCCAAACCGACCCACTTTATGTAATTAAAAAAAAATCAGCGTATATCATAAAACTTATGTACAACTATGCCCTTTTTTTTCGTTCAGCTGAGTATTATAGAGTAAATTGAGGTTGGATTCTCTGTTGATAAAATCGGAATAAGCTAGTTTCTCTCATGATTCATCTGCTTTTCACAAAATTACCTTCTTTAGGCATTCTCCCTGAAATAATCTGCAGATGTAAAATACTGTAGTCGACCTGGGTTGCGCAGTCGGTAGTGCTGGCCTTCTATGCCCGAGATTACGGTTTGTATCCCAGCCCAGGTCGATGGCATTTAAGTGTGCAGTTGCGAGCGTCGTTATAAATAAATAAATAAATAAATGAATGAATGAATGAATGGATGGATAAATGGATGGATGGATGGATGGATGGATGAATAAATAAATAAATAAATAAATAAATAAATAAATAGATAGATAGATAGATAGGTAGGTAGGTAGGTAGGTAGGTAGGTAGGTAGGTAGGTAGGTAGGTAGGTAGATAGATAGATAGATAGATAGATAGATAGATAGATAGATAGATAGATAGATAGATAGATAGATAGATAGATAGATAGATAGATAGATAGATAGATAGATAGATAGATAGATAGATAGATAGATAGATAGATAGATAGATAGATAGATAGATAGATAGATAGATAGATAGATAGATAGATAGATAGATAGATAGATAGATAGATAGATAGATAGATAGATAGATAGATAGATAGATAGATAGATAGATAGATAGATAGATAGATAGATAGATAGATAGATAGATAGATAGATAGATAGATAGATAGATAGATAGATAGATAGATAGATAGATAGATAGATAGATAGATAGATAGATAGATAGATAGATAGATAGATAGATAGATAGATAGATAGATAGATAGATAGATAGATAGATAGATAGATAGATAGATAGATAGATAGATAGATAGATAGATAGATAGATAGATAGATAGATAGATAGATAGATAGATAGATAGATAGATAGATAGATAGATAGATAGATAGATAGATAGATAGATAGATAGATAGATAGATAGATAGATAGATAGATAGATAGATAGATAGATAGATAGATAGATAGATAGATAGATAGATAGATAGATAGATAGATAGATAGATAGATAGATAGATAGATAGATAGATAGATAGATAGATAGATAGATAGATAGATAGATAGATAGATAGATAGATAGATAGATAGATAGATAGATAGATAGATAGATAGATAAACAGATAAATAGATAAACAGATAAATAAATAAATAAATAAATAACTAAATAAATAAATAACTAAATAAATAAATGAATGAATGAATAAATGAATAAATGAATGAATGAATCAATGAATGAATGAATGAATGAATGAATGAATGAATATCTTTTATTAATCAGGTAACCTTTTAGTGCTTTGATTTATATTATAATTTTAATTGTAAATTTAATATTAAATTTTGTAACAGAACATTAACGAAGTTTGTCTACTGGTATTGAGAGGTTCATTCTCCACTTCACACAGTAACTTATATAACACTACATAATAGTATTTACTTCATTTTAATTATTCTTCATGATAATTTTATCTCACGTTTCTCCGCAATTCAAATTGCACTTATATTTTTTTTAATTATCATTGTTTTGTCGCAAGTCAAATTTTACTTTACCCGGTTGGGTTTTTCCGAGGATTCCCCAACCAAAAGGCAAATTCCGGGTAATCTTTTGGCGAATCCTCGGACCTCACCTCATCATTGTAGAAAATTACTAAATTGCAAAACTGTAAAGATTGTAAAATATTGTAAAAATTTGTAAAAATTGTAATTATACTAGGGTAAACTAGGGTCTGTTGGACAGTCGGGCATGTTGGACACTTCAAACTTTATCGTGTTACCTCGCCACTTGTGGGCACCACATTCAGCTAGAAGTCAATGACGGAAGTAGGCACGAGTGGGGCTATTTCCGTCAATGACTTCTAGCAGAATGTGGTGCCCACAAGTGGCGAGGTAACACGTTAAAGTACGGAGTGTCCAACATGCCCGACTGTCCAACAGACCCTAGTTTACCCTATTGTAAAATTTTGACTTGTTCCATATCTTAAAGCTTCATTGCTCATGTAAGATCTATGAAATATAATGAATGAATGAATGAATGAATGAATGCATGCATGAATAAGTTAAACTTTGCTTTGTATTCTGGATCCTAGTGGTCAGCCGTAGATGTCGGCTAGATGTCCCAATTGTGGAACTAATAAAATAATTGTAATTGTATTCTTAGTATTGTAGTTTTAATCTCCTGGTGGAGGGGAAAAGAAGGCCTGATGCTCCTATCTCTACAAGATTAAATAAATAAATACTACTAATACTAAATAAGAAAACAAATAAATAAATACATACATAAACAAACAACAAATAGGGTAAAGGTTGGTGTAATTGTGATACTAATAATGTTATGATACTTATTTTTGAGAATTTTTTACAATTTTACTGAGCCAGAGAAGAACCGGTTTTGTGTAGAAACTTGTCCACGAACATTTTCCTTAATATGTTGACGCAAAAAACCGATCTTCGTCTCACGCAGTAAAATTGTAAAATATTCTCAAAAAGAACTATCATAATATTAGTAGTCTTACAATATTACCAACCTTTACCCTAAATAATAAACAAATAAATATATAAACAATACATTTTAAACACAACTTATCGGTATAGCTGATATGAATATAATTTCTTGGACATCACTTTATACGTATGAACACCATACGAAACTCTTATAAATCACAAAAGATCGGACAGCAATGGGATCACGGGACAGTCGTTGCATCGACTCTTCCCTTCTGTTCAGCTCGGTTTCAAATATAGTTGCTCGTAGGAGCGAACAGATGCACATATTTCCGTTTTTATTTTGCACCCCTGCACCCCTGCATATCATCGCTCCTTCTTCCGAACTAATGCAAGAGACTCAAGAGTGGGTAACTACGTGTGTAATCGCGTTATACTGGAAGGGACATGTCCGATGAACAGGTAGAAAAGGGGAGAGAGTTCAAAGGACGAAGGGAGGGTCACGTGTTCAGCGAGGGGCTGGATAGAAGTTACGCAAGAAAATACTGCTCTCATTCTGACAGTGCCAAATACAATTTCAAATGTTATCATTTCTTCCAGAAGTGTGTAAATGTTATAGACGAGCAATGTCGTCGCTGGTTTTACAACTTATCAGTATCTATATACTGTCGAGAATATTTTATTTTAATAAAATAATATGCTAGCCATACCAACACATAAGACATCATCGTATTCATCATCATACACAATTTCGCTCTCGCGCATGTGGAATACCCTACCCAGTGACATCAGAGACTGACGGAATTTAGTAGCGTTCAAAAGCAAGGTTATTAAACATTTTCTTACTGCGTAGAGTAGGTTTAATTTTTACTTAATCAATAAAAAAATGCCTCTCTCTTCTTAACTTTTACAATAAACTGTCTAGCTTTAATTACTCAGTTAATCTTTTAGTACTTTGATTTTTATTGTATTTGTAAATTTAGACCTAATATTAATTGTAATTATAATTGTAATTTTATTCTTAATATTGTAGTTGTAATTCCCTGGTAGACGGGAAGAGAAGGCCTGATGGCCTTATATCTACCAGGTTAAATAAATAAATAAATAAATAAATAAATAAATAATTCCTTCCTGTCATACCACGAATATTACTAAAATTTTCAACCGATATAGTGAGAATCACATAAGAGCAGTTCCTAAAAGACTAATTTGGCAGTCTTTTCAGTACTGCCAACTAATATCAGACATCACCAAAGAGGGTAAACTCACAATCCCATGTACTATAATAATAATAATAATAATAATAATAATAATAATAATAATAATAATAATAATAATAATAATAATAATAATAATAACAGTAGCGATGTTTTGCTTATTTACATATTTACCACATGTATCCTTTATTTTGGAAGGTATTTTCTAAATGACTCAATACTTTATATTATTTTATATTTTCCTCCTGGATGTCTCGCACTTTATGGTGGTAATTAGTAGATCAACATGATCTAATATTAAAATGTATTTTGTCCGACAACATGAAATTCATTGCTTTGACTAAACAGTTTACGATTGACGAGACATAACCTAAAAACGTATTTTGTTTGATAACGTGAAATGATTAGTATAAACTCCGAAAAACCGAATGCCATTTTGAAATGTATGCTTAGGAATTTACTCCTAATAATTTTCCTATTCTAGGTATAATTGCTGTCCGTGCGTATAATTCCTTCTTCTTATCTTCTTTCTTCAGTTCATTAAACATATGAACTATAGATTCCTGAAATGTGCTCCACTATGAATGGCCTTTACTTGGAACGTTAAATTATTTTGTCACAACGCAGCCATACTGAAATTTTGTTTGAAAACCCACGTTACATATGGGACTGTAAATGTATATTTAAAAAAATATATACCAAAATAAAGCTTGTAGCCCATGCAGTACTTTATCTACATATGGGTAATGCAATTTGTAAAAACTAAAATTTTATTTCATTAGAAGCACTCATACATTTAAATTGGATATTATTTAAATTAGATACGCAATTGTGAAATTATTTTTGTTGCATTTTGTTCGATGTATTATTACACTGCATTTACATCGTGAAAATTTATGCGCCACGTCGCTTTTAGTTTATTTCATAAACATTATCATCATTTTCATGTAAGTAATGGTCTCTAGCGGCAATAATTTGAATAGAGTTTCAACACATTGTTATTATTTCCCAGCGTGAGCGATATCCCATATTTCCAATGATTTAATTCCTTGCAATGGAATTTTGCTAACGAAGTAATTTAGAAGTTTAACACATATAGCAAACACTGCAGTCGAATATGTGTACACAGGTAAAATGTTTCAGCTATTAGGATTGCATTGTTTTATTATTTGATATAGAGCATTTAAAATTGGTAATGAATATCCAGATCGAATGGATCCACTGAAGGAAAAAGAAGTCTTGCTCAAGATAGCTATCCTTGACGGTGTAATGTTCACCACACTTTCACTATTTTTACAAGAGTTTTGGGATCAAATCCAGCCATCGCGTCGGCGATACATTTTTTATTGGGACAGTGTGAACGAAGTAAGACAGGTGTTCTTTATTCTAGGGTTTAACGTGAACGTTAGGATTGGTACTCGTGAACCTTTTCCCTTAAACTTTCTCCTTTCTGTTACTCACTCATACAGTCAATAAACTCATTTACTCATTCAATTCATTGACTCATTCACTAATTTTCTCATTAAATTCATTCACTCAACCACTCATCCACTCATTCATTCAATTCATTCATTCTTCATTCGTTCATACATTCATTAATTCGTTCACACATTCATTCAATTTACTCAATTCGTTCAATCCATTCATTCATTTATTCAATTCATTAACTGATTCATTCACTTATTCAATTCAATAATTACTTCATTCACTTATTCAATAATTACTTTAATCATTCAGTTAATTAATTAAATAATTAATTCATCCATTCACTAGTTAACTCCATCCATTCATTCATCAGTCAATCCACTCATTCATTTATTCAATTAATTAATTAGTTCACTAATTCATTAACTGATTCACTCATTAATTAATTTAATCGCTGATTCATTAATTAATTCATTCATTCACACAATAATTTGCTCATTAATTAATTCACTAATTCAATTAATTCATATTCATTAATTAATTCACACATTCACTCAATTCAATTGACTCACTTTCTCAATGCAATTCACTCATTCACTCAACTCAATTCAATTCATTCACTCACTCAATTCTATTCATTCCTTCAATTCAATTCATTCATTCATTCATTCATTCATTTACTCAGTTCAATTCATTCACTCATTTTCTCAATTCAATTCATTTAATTGACTGACTCATTCAATTAATTAATTCAATTCATTAAATTAAATTTCATTCAATCATTCAGACACTGAATTCATTCATTCATTCAATTCAATTCAATCATTCATTCAATTTAATCTTTTTTCATTCATTACTCGTTCATTCATTCATTCATTCATTCATTCATTCAGTCGTTCAATCATTCACTCATTCACTGACTCATTCATTCATTCATTCATTCATTCATTCATTCATTCATTCATTCATTTCAGTCGACAAAGATCATGTTTCATTTCAGACAACCTTCAATAATTACTTTAATTTAAAATTTTCTTTCATATTTTGTAAGGAATTACTTATTTTATGCACATTTTTTAAAATATTGAATCTGTATGAGATGGACAATATAAGAAAGCCTTAATAAAATTATATTATGCGAATTCGGAGTTTCCTTTTCTGAAGTTAATAATATATGATTATCTACTTCCAAGAATTTTTGAATATGAATGTTCGTTTAAATACAACAATCGACTCTTTGTTTTGTGGGCCCTAAGCTATATGTGGTAAGTTATCATACCAATTTCCTAACTACATTATCGTCGTTGTGCTTTTATCTCCTCTTCTTTGTAAGTTGATATCCGTAATGAGATGCTTGTTGTAAACCATTTACGCTGAAGGGCGAACAAAAAAGCAAGTCTACAAGTTCTTTACCTCCTTAGTAAATCATATCAAGAGAAGAAAATGATCCAGCAACCACTCCATACCTGGACTAACAAGCTGGTTTCAGAATTACCATGAATTTTTCTAGTCATATTTTTTTCCATGAAGTGCCTTGCCATATATGTGAATTCCCTGTTGTGTGCCAGAGAAAATTATATTGATGGAATTCGTGCTTTCATTTTCCGATAATTGCTATTATTGTAAACATTACATAGACTTACTGGCTGCACAATTCACATGCAACGCAGAAAAAAGTGAACTCGCATGAAATATACTGTAAGTTTATATGCTTCCTAAATGTTCCTCCATTTCTGCAAACCATTCCCAGAGACAAGATCCAAACGAAAAGGTCTTTGTTTTGTATATAAAATGTCCATACGAAAAAGTCCACATACGTATTCGTCCTTGATATTTAGTCCATAAACAAGTTCAAAAGTAGAAATTTACAAATTTAAAATGTCCAATAGACAAAAAAGTTCAAAGTGCAAATAAGTCCAAAAGACAAAATGGGTCATTATACAAAAAATGTTTATTTAAAAAGGGAGCAAACATACGAAAGCAATACCACGAGAAAAAAAAACTCTAAAGAAGAATGTTTCCAAGGTAACATATAAGTGATTAACTAACTGTTGTACAGCACAATAAATAAATAAATAGATAAATAGATAAATAAATAAATAAATAAGTAAATAAATAAATAAGTAGGTAAACAAACAAATATATATATATATATATAAACTGCTATTAATGTACGTATTAGCTCGAGGTGGTCAAGAAATTCCTGTTCGGTGGTTAGGTTTATTTGGATAGTACTGTAGGAATGATGCAGTAGATAAAATTCACTCGGATTTTAATCTAATATTGTTCATTCCAAACAATGATCTGCACGAGTAATAACTCCTTTAGCACCCCGCAAATAGCTCTGCTTCTGCCAATTCCAAGTATTCGTTTCAGGATGTCCGCATTCAATAAGTAATGGCAACAATACTGTAAATTAGCACTCATAGCGATGAGCATTGGAAATTGTTTAGTATGCAGGCCTAATAAAGGAGCGATTTTTGCACAAATGTGGAATATTAAATACTTTAAGTAACAACATTTGTGAATACAGAGACTGTTTCTGATTTTATTAGTTCTACTGCCCTGCTAGAGGAAAAAAAATATAACCCAGTGCTTTACGAGATGCAAGATGGGTGGAAACGAGGCAATCGCTTTCAATCAAGAGTTGACATCCAAAGATCTTTAGATCGATCAGCGAGACAGAGATGCAGAAATGATGCTGCAGATGGAGTCCACGTCTTCCAAGGATTTGACAACAAATTGTTGAAATGGCAAGGGACTATATTTGAAGTGCGTAATGCCAAAATGTCCTAAATAAACGTGAAACTGTAATTACGTATGTTGTCGTTATTTTTCGAATGTCCTGGTAATTTAAAGAAATGTTGATGATCATATTCTGTAGCGTAATGGTCAGACGACGCATTTTCCTAAACAATCACGCATAGAATACAGGACAATTTTGATGAACATTCTTCTCGTGACAGGTTGACGGGTAGAATGACTGTGCCTTCAGTTCACGATAAACCATGCTGCATAGAGGACTTAAACGCCACGGCAACAGAGGGATTCAGACAATCCACCTGGCGTTATGCGGGGAAGCAAGCTAGAGCGCATTAATAAACTCGGCTTTCACAGGGCTATGATTACAGCGCAGTGCTGCACTCTGCAGGTCGATGCGATGCGTCCCTAGGGGAAGAAGCGTGGCTTCAACTACGGGTATGTATTCCTACATGCAAGCATCATGGACATCGCAGAGATGGGCGACAGTCACTTGAAATGGTATCGATTGTATAGGGACATCATTTTATTTTTACTTCAATTTTTATTGTACCTGAGTTTTTGAATGTACTTCACTCTCACCCCTTCTACTAATGAAGTTCCAACTGTTCACCAGACAGAATCAAGGCCGCGTATAGTAAACAGCACTGAGTAAGTAAGTATAGTACGTCCCAGAAATATGTTCGCGTTTTCCTGTGACGAAAGAGCTTTCAATATTGAATCACATTTTCGCACAGGTACTGTCCGTTTGCCTACGTTGCATCCCGATTTCTCCTACCTGCTTCTGCACACCCCTCTGTAAAAGCTGGGCTGTCTTAGCTCTTTTCTGAAAACATTAATTTCTGTTAGGAATTGGACGTTTACGTAATATGATACAACTGTTTAAAATAGGTCCTAACTTAAATAAAAGGGCCTCGTTCAGTAATTAACTGTCACGTGATTTCCCCCCTTTCTACGATCCTGCGGCATAACCACTTGGACGGACAGTAGATAGCATGTCTGAGTAATTTTATCTGTGCAGGTCGGGCAGAAGTGAAGATTGAATTTACAGTATGTAAGGTACTCTTTTATACAGTAGGTACAGAATTATTTCAACATGAGTTACTAGTACGAAGGACGAAACTGGCAATTGGAATTAGATGCAATAGTCTATAGTGCAATAATATGCACAAAAGAACTGAAGCCTGTATCGAAATGAACGGCCACCATTTTCCAAAATATGTTTAAATATCCATAGTATGATTGTTTTTCATTTTTACTTCATTCTCTAAATTGTACACTAATGTGCTGTACTGTAGAAAGTATAATATACACTGCATAATGAATACGTCCACATGGACAGCTCAGTTCGTGAGTAAAAACACTTATTGTTAATACAGTACTGCATTTTGATTAAACAAAAACCTAATGAAAATTATCGAACTCAAAATCGCAATATTTCCTAGTTTACGTAAATGGATGAACTACTTTTCTTCCCTCCTGTACCTAGTAAAGTGATTTGTGTTTTACTCTAGCATCATCGAACTCCAGTTGTGGAAGGGGGTAGCGAACGGTGTTTCCGGTTCTCTAAAGGTATAGCCAGGTTAATATTAAAAATGTTAGTAAAAATAAAATGATGTCCCTGTACTATCGACTTTAATCCTACAATTTTTTCATTTTCTTTCATTTCATTTATTGTATTTCACAGATCGTACATTAGCAACGAAGCTTTAAGATGTGGATTCATTTTTATTTAAGTAGGTTATTTTACGACGCTGTGTCAAAAAATCTGAAAGTTAGAATTTATAAAACAGTTATATTACAGGTTGTTCTATATGGTTGTGAAGCTTAGATTCTCACTTTGAAAGAGGAACAGAGATTAAGGGTGTTTGAGAATAAGGTTCTTAGGAAAATATTTGGGGCTAAGAGGGTTGAAGTTACAGGAGAATGGAGAAAGTTACACAACGCAGAGCTGCACGCATTGTATCCTTCACCTGGCATAATTAGGAACATTAAATCCAGACGTTTGAGATGGGCAGGGCATGTAGCACGTATGGGCGAATCCAGAAATGCATATAGAGTGTTAGTTGGGAGGCCGGCGGGAAAAAGACCTTTGGGGAGGCCGAGACGTAGATGGGAAGATAATATTAAAATGGATTTGAGGGAGGTGGGATATGATGATAGAGACTGGATTAATCTTGCTCAGGATAGGGGTCAATGGCAGGCTTATGTGAGGGCGGCAATGAACCTCCAGGTTCCTTAAAAGCCAATAAGTAAGTAAGTAATTAAGCATCAACATGTCAGATTATTTAGCGTCTGAATGAGGTGAAGGTGATAATGCCGGTAAAATAACTCCGGGTTCCAGCAAACGAAAGTTATCCAGCATTTGCTCAAATTGGGTTGAGAGAAAACCCCGGAAAAAGCCTTAACCAGGTAACTTGTCCCGACCGGGATTCGAACCCGGGTCACCTGGTTTCGCGGCCAGACTTTAAGATCTGGAACAAGTCAAAATTTTACAAGATTACAATTACAATTTCTACCATTTTTTTACAATTTCAATTTCAATTTGGCAAGATGTAGTAAGATGAGGTGAGGCATAGGATTCACCAACGGATTATGGTTGGGGAAAGTCTCAGAAAACACCCAACCAGGTAATTAGAAGCTATATAACCTGGGTGAAGCTATATAAAATTGTACATTTCAAATCAAGTAGAATAATTCAATTTACAAGCATAAATAATTCATCAGTTATGTAGAAAATATGAGTATGTAGAAACTTGGTCAATTCTGTTCTAAATCTTTTCTCATGGTTCTTCAAAGCTTTAAGATAATTAGGCAGAGCATTGAAGACTAATACATGAATAGCGAACTCCTTCTTTATAACAGCTTAGACTAACAGAGGGAGGATGAAGATCTGATTTATATCTTGTATTAAAATTATGACTGTCTTGATTAGTATTTAATGTATCTTGGTTTTTAATAGACACCATCATTATGGAAAGAATGTATTCACAATGTAAGATCAAGATTTCTAAATGTTGGAAAATATTTGTCCCGCGCCGTGGCGTCGCGGTCTAAGGCATCCCGCCTAGGACTCGCGTTACGGAATGCGCGCTGATTCGAGTCCTCATGGGGAAAGTAATTTTCTCATGAAATTTCGGCCAGTGTATGGGACCGGTGCCCACCCAGCATCGTGATGCACTTGGGGAGCTACGATAGGTAGCGAAAATCCGGTTCAGCAAGCCAGATATAACGGCTGGGGGGATTATCATGCTAACCACACGATACCTCCATTCTGCTTGGATGATCGTCCACCTCTGCTTCGGCATGTGAACGTGAGGCCAGCAGCGAGCTGATCGGATTTGGCCTTTCAGGGCTGTAGCGCCATGGATTTACTTTACTTTACTTTTATTTTACATGATGTCCTTTTATGCATACCAGCTATTATTCTTACAGCTTTCTTTTGTAAAACATAAATATGTTTAGCTTCAGACGAGTTATCTCAGAATATTAATCCATATTTCATTACAGATTGAAAATATGTAAAGTATGACATTTTAAGTAAGATTATAGTACTATCGACTTTAATCCCACAATCGATACTACTGTCGAGAGTTATGATCAAAATTAAGACTTTTATTACAAGCATTTACATTCCTGAATGAATATTTTAGACATATCGGTCGGTAGAGCATTGGCGCGCTCAGCCAAAGGTCCCGGGTTCGATGTCCGACACCAGAACAATTTTTCCCTTGAAGTTATTCCAGTCAGCTTTACAGGGAGCTATACCTGAAAAGCCAGATTTGTGAAAAGGCAGACAGTTTCGACAACTCATTTCTTAATTTGGACGTGTAAATAATGTGTTAACTACATGTATTTAGTAATATTTTGCATTAAGTTGTGGGTGTTACGAATTGTCAATGTTATAATGTACATTCATCCACTTTCTGTATGTTGTACGTCAATACGAGTAACCTAATAAAATAACTGTGAATTATTTTAATTTTATTACTTCGATAACTGCATGGCAATATACTGGGTGTTCATTTCAAAGTGTGTCATGACGTCACTGTTGTGAGTCAGCGATTTGAAGCGAATTTCAGCTTTTATGTCAGAGAAGTTGCCTATTATTCAAGGCGTTCAATCTGAACTTGAGAACGTGTAGGATATAACTTCAACGTCGTAGCAACAGATGGCGGTCTGTACGGTCTGTGTGCTACCATAACCTGTTTCGAACTTGTGTTTTGCGCGGGCGAGTCGTACGCAGGGTATTTGTTATCATCGGTAACTGCAACATTCCACAACACAAATCAAATGCTCCGTGTCCATGTTGACCGTCGAAGTTAATGTCAACAAATACGTAAGTAATCGTCTTAATCCTCTCCCCATAAAGAAAAAAACTCACCTCAGTACATGTTTCCAAACATTTCACATTCCTGCCACTACTGGCGTTACCGTACGTATCGGTACGTACTCTTCAGAATGAACGCAGTACCTGCTAGACAACTTATCTGGCACATAGGTAATACGCCTCTGCGGAAATGTAGGAAGAATTAATTCTCTAGGCTCATCGGCTAGCCACATGATGACATACAGCGAGCCATGACACACTTTGAACTGAACACTCAGTATTAAAAGGAGATTCACACGACAATAAAAATAGAAAATCATTGTAACTGGCCCCAATGCTCGAGCCGTCAGGTACGATACTTGCCAATCGGTCAAAAGATGTCAGGAATCGCAATTCCATCGTCATGACAGACAGCTCTGTCCCTTCGTATCACCATCGTTTCCACTGCGGTATTTGCATCTTTGTCCTTTCGCTCCATGTCCCGTTCACGCCCAGTCTTTGAACTCATTCACTCAACCGCCTGCACCACACGACTCTAATCCTCCTGTATTCTGCTGTTTGAAGAGCGACGTCTCATTCCATCCAGCGCTCAAATAGAACACGTGAAGGTATAACACACCCAAGAAGGACGGCAACCTTCTTTCGAATAGTTCCTAGTAGAAGTGTTTGAACATTAAAGCTTATTCTTTCGTTATTAGAAGAGAAGTATTTGATCCTGAATAATTGTAAAAAAAAACTGCTACTCTGAAAGGATGAACGTCGCCTTCTATGTTATGTATAGGGCAGACTTGTATCTCACGGACTTGTGTTCGATTCTAGGCATTGACTGAAATGATATATTTGGTAAAAAAGATCAGAGAAATTGTCTGAATTTCTTGAACTTCACACATATAAATCCACTACTGTTATTGTTACCCGAATCATGCAATAGCAATATTTAATGAAATTATTAATCGATTCAGGTTACTATCAGATTTCACCATACTAATATAGTATAAAGGGCTCTATCAATTAAGAAGAGTTGGTAATTAAGCTATGCGAATAGGTATTATGAAAACCTTTTATTTTGGCATAGCTTTGATGATAATATTCAAAACTAAATGAATTTCCTTTGCTAAATTATAACCTCTATCTACTAGAACTTCTGGTATATTTTACAATTCATGTTGATTTTCAGATAAGCCAATGTACATTTATACTTGTATCAAATTTTCAAAATATAAATCTTAATGACTTATTCTGGTATATTGTTTGAAAAATAATGTAATTAATATAAGTAAATTTTCAATGATAATTTCATACATACACATACACTGGTACAATTTCCTTTTTCCGACATTTCATATAAAAAAATAATCACATGGGACTTAGAAAATAGCATGAGACACCCTTGCTAGAAAGAATAGAGCTACTTTAAATGTATGGTCTTCGGGCACATTTTAAGGGGAGTGGGTAGTGATCCTGTGCGATTAAAAAGTTTAGTTCAATATTTCTAGGCTTTCAGTGCTGAGAGGAATAAAAATTTCCACGCTTATACAATCAATCATTCTGAATTCAGTGGTATATAAGACAACTAATTAGTTTCAAATCCGAGTGTAAAACAAAGGCCCTAACTGATAACCTGTTTTCACACTTTAATAAATGTACCTCAATTTTCAGGTGCACATTACTTGCTACAATATTCACTCATATATATTGTATTTTTTAAGTTATCAAGTAATGTATATTGTAAGTTCTAAAGCAAAATTTAGTTAAACATTTCACTTCCAGTGAAACAGAAAGAATATTGAACTTTAAAAACATTTTTTTGCAATTTTTAGTGCATATATTTTTTTTCGTGTTATGTGTGTAATATTCTTAAACCCGTAGGTCTACTATGTAGAACACAGGCTGCAGAAAACGCTGTAAAAATATTATATAAACTGATTAAGTAGTTTTAGAGAAAAATTCGCTTAAGTTTGAAAAATGTCAACTTATGGAAAACTGCATTTGAGAAAAGAAAGATGTATGAATTACATACACCGTCAAATTTAAGGAGGCCATTTAAATGGCTTATCTGCAGAAATACCTCGCACAATATTTATATTGTTTTAAAGAGCAAGTTTTTTACTTCATTTTTGAAATACAAAATAAAAATTGGGATTTTTGAACCCCAATCACTACCTGGTTCCCTTAAAAGTGTAATAATTTTAAACTGTATTTTTTTTATCCCACATAACGGAACATACGTCAGAAAAATGTTAATGTAATTGTTAATGTAACTGATAAAATCTGGTCGTTTAGCTTATTGAACATCTGGTAAGATAGACTAACAAAATTATTTATTATAATTTATTTATTTATTTAATCTGACAGGATTAAGACCATAAGGATTTCTCTTCCATCCCATTGATAGCACATACAAGTACAAAAAAGAAATACAGACACTGGTGAAAATAATACAAATTAAATTAAAGCCTTATAGAGGGTCAACAGGGTCAAAAGAACACTATAGAGCTCTCATCGAGCTAATACTAGAAAAAAAAAGAAAGAGATAGCAATGATGATAGTGATAACTGATAATAATAATAATAATAATAATAATAATAATAATAATAATAATAATAATAATAATAATAAATACATTACAGGTTATCTCAAATAGTTTTCTACAAAGTGTGCCAATAACTTGAAAAATGTAGATTTCGAAAAACAGCGTTCAAAGGTAAGTGTACTAATATTGGACATTAAGGCGCTACGATTTCAATAAGCACATTTTTACTCGATCATACTACAATATGCTCATTACATAACGTAACTGTATCTTAATGACATACATTAAAGTACTGCTATTCATTACGTTACTGCAACTATCGATTTCAAACTAAGCATATCATGCGATATTGATTAATATCGTACGCTCAACATTCCGCAAGCCTTGAGAGCACCGATTCAAAATGGAAGGAGCGAGTTTTGAAAGTGACATTGTTCGAATCACTCAAATAAACATTAACCCAATTTTAATCATTCCACTGGGAGCCATTCCCCAGATAAATTTCATAAACTGCACAATCAACAACATGTATTTGAAATAAAATAAATTCTACGATGAAAGAGTAATGGAACGGAGAAAAATTCTCTCCGGCGCCGGGATTTGAACCCGAGTTTTCAGCTCTACGTGCTGATGCTTTATTCACTAAGCCACACCGGATACAACCCCGGCGTCGGACTGAATTGTCTCTGATTGAGTTCCAACTCTTGGGTTCCCTCTAGTGGCCGCCCTCTGCACTACGTCATAGATGTCTATGAACAGAGAGAATTTTTCTCCGTTCCATTACTCTTTCATCGTATGATGACGCAGAATATCTGCATGGAAATATCATATGTACTTCGGTACATTGAACTAATATAAAATAAATTCTGTTCATGTTAATTTTAATAATCCTATTCTAATAAACTGAGTTAATTTCCTGTGTTTTAATGTGTGTTGTTTTGAGGATAAAATCTTCATGCGAAGTCCTGCAAAAAATCAATCAGGTGGTATTCCGAATCTCACCGGACAGGTGGACAACAATAACGTCACGCTTCAGCGAAATAGGAACGTAACTGCTGGAAGGATCGATTGCTGTCATGGCGACTGTATGAGTTGTTGTCTGTGCTACGCTAGCAAGATTTTTCGAAATTTCCGTACTGTCATCTCGTTCAAAGGAAAAAGAGCATAAACAATTCATTTCTTGAACCGGTAGTAATAACTGGTCCGTTGACATGTTCGCTCATAAGCCATTAACATATTGTTTTTACGTTGTGCTCATTACAAACAATACAGCAGAACACACCGCCATGACACAACAGTGCACGATGTCATTCGTCTGCTAATTCCCGCCATATACAAGAACCAATCAGATCCACTGATGGCGGCTGATGGAGACTGCCATCACCTCTGCAAGTTAATGGCACCGGTGCGACACCAGTGGAGCATCAGTGACGTCATCGTTGTAGTCCGGAAAACCGTGATGCCATCAGAATGCTCAGCGCTGAGATTCGGAATACGCTCAATAAATATGGTGTATACCCATACCATCTATTGTACTAGTCGGGAACACGCTGAAAATACACGCATGTTCACCATTTGATAACCACTAAAGTAACAAGGTAAGATATTTATAAAACCTCAAAACTTAGACATTTAATTGTCGAGCAAAAACAGTCGTAGTCTATACATCTTGCCATTAATGGTAATTAAAACGCTTACGCTCGTTTCATAAACATAGTGTCTTAATTAATACCATATTAGGCTCGTTGCATAATATACTATCATTTAATACAAATATTCTCGGAATTTATTTAAATCATATATAAAATTGTTCAGAATAAAAGCTCTTTAATAAATAAAAAATAAGTTAAATAAATTGCAATTTTCGACCATGTTAACGGCCAATTTATCTTAATATCACAAATTATCTTATTTTATTTTCCACTTTACGACCAAATAGAACTAATGATTTTATAAAGCCCAGGAAACATAGGAAGTATAATTTGCTCTTAATGTCAAAATATGCAGTAGCGTATGAAATATGCATGTCCAATAACAAACACACGTCAGTCGTCTTTTTTCGGTTGAGGACGATGTATGAACTGTTGCCCCTTCCAGAGATGAGACAGGACGGACCGTCTGTCAGCATGGAATTCACGAACGCCATCCAATGCATGGATTTGTCCCGAGTCTGATTCTTGTTGGCTATATATTTGCCACAATCGGGTTCACTGATCTGTAAATCTATAACGTGGGACTTCTAACTACATTTTCCCCCTTAAAGTTAAGCATTAGAGTTTTTATAGGTTCCTTGGTCGAGTTTGAACACGCTTTACCTGTATACAGTCTACATCTACATGAAAACTATAACTACTGAACCATACACGTAGAGCACACTGAGCTGCTTGGAGACTTTCCAAGGACGATAACGATGAAAATTTATCTATATAGATATTACGTTAGAATTAAAGAACTGTACAAAACCACGATGCATAGAAGGCTTTGAAATTCACAACAGCAGAATTTAAGTGCACGAAGCAGTTTTTGGTATTTGTATTAAAAGTGCAAGAAGAAATACGAGAAGAACGTTATTTGTGCAATAAAGGAAGCAATTTTCGCTGAACTGCAATGGCTGCTGTATTAGAATTCTAAATTTAACGCTTACATCGCAACTGTAATTGTGGTTACGAAAAATTTCATCACGATTAAATGGCAACATTACGGCTAGAAATTTCCATGCAGGTAGTTTCAGGGTTCCTTGACGGCAGCTTACAACCGTGTTATTATGTGTCTGAAGTCGTTCTTGTACTACAACGCAGCCATTCGAGTTACGTTCATGGGAAAGGAAAAACGTTTTGCATCGTGGAATGTTCAATATCAATTTTAAAATGAAACGGGAGAGATTTTAACTAGTAATCTACATTCTGCCTTCGATTTAGCACTATTTCTGAAATAATCTGCTAATAACTGTGAGATGTAGTAATATTATGAAGCAAGATAATATAAAGGAAAAGTAATATGAATGAATGAATGAATGAATGAATGAATGAATGAATGAATGAATGAATGAATGAAACGAATGAATGATGAAATAAATAATTATTTAAATAAGTATGTATGAATAGATAAATAAATCGATGAATAAATTAATAAAAATGAAGACAAATATATACAGTGGAAGCTCTTAAGTTCGACAGAAATCAAGTTCGACATCCTATAGTTCGACTGCTTAAGTAGGAGAATTAGACACGCCCCTATACGGGCACTAAGAAATGGGTTTATAATTTGAATGGAAATTGGTTCTGTGTCTTGTAGTGATACTATTGTTAAAGAAAAACAGAATATTTTATTGATTAGGACATCCATATTTAATCACTGATTTTAAATCGATAAACTCTTCTTTTTCTATTTGAGAATTGTGCCGTTTGTAGGACGGAACTGTCGAAACCCACTGTGGTACTAGAAGCGCATACACAAGTCTCGGGGCGGGCAGGAAATGCAAGTACAGTACTGTATTCGTTGATGGGTAACCAATAAGAATTTGTATTCATTTCACCTGCCACACCCACTACCCTTATTGGTCAGAACTTTCTATTCTGTTCAATCGAACTTAGGAGAGTCCACTGCAAGTTATTTTTATGACACGAAATAATTTTTTAAGTCTGACTTTCAATTATGTAAAAAACTTGACAAGGACTGTAAAACTAATTGTGTCCGAAAACTGTAAAATAAATAATAAGTAAACAAGTAGAATGAATGAATGAATAATGAAATAAATAAACAAAGAATTATTTAAATAAGTAGATAAATAAATATAAATTAATAGATAAATAAATCGATGAATAAATATATAAAATGAAGACAAATAAAGAAACAAATAAATGAATATATATGGAAAATAAAAATATATATGTAAATAAAAATAAAGATTAATAGAGAATTAAATAAATAGACAAATTAGTTAATAAGTAAATAAGTATATAAGAAAAATAAATATATATAAATAAATACTTACTTACTTACTGGATTTTAACGAACCCTCAGGTTCATTGCCGCCTTCACATAAGCCCGTCATTGGTCCCTATCCTGAGCAAGATCAATCCAGTCTCTATCATCATATTCAACATCCCTCAAATCTATTTTAATATTATCTTCCCATCTACGTCTCGGCCTCCCTAAAGGTCTTCTTCCCTCCGGCCTCACAACTAGCAATCTATATGCATTTTCTGGATTCGCCCATACGTGCTACATGTCCTGCCCATCTCAAACGTCTGGATTTAATATTCCTAAGTATGTCAGGTGAAGAATACAATGCGTGCAGTTCTGCGCTGTGCAACTTTCTCCATTCTCCTGTAACTTCAACGCTTTTAGCCCCAAATATTTTCCTAAGGACCTTATTCTCAAACACCCTTAACCTATGTTCCTCTCTCAAAGTGAGAGTCCAAGTTTCACAACCATAAAGAACAACCGGTAATAGAGTGTTTTATAAATTTTAACTTTCAGATTTTTTGACAGCAGACTAGATGATAAAAGCTTCTCAACCGAATAATAACAGGCATTTCCTATATTTATTCTGTGTTTAATTTCTTCCCGAGTATCATTTATATTTTTTACTGTTGCTCCCAGGTATTTGAAGTTTCCCACCTCTTCAAAGGACAAATTTCCAATTTTTGTATTTCCATTTCGTATAATATTGTCGTCACGAGACATAATCATATACTTTGTCTTTTCGGGATTTACTTTATAAATAAATATATAATTACTTACTTACGAATGGCTTTTAAGGAACCCGAAGGTTCATTACCGCCCTCACATAAGCCCGCCATCGGTCCCTATCCTGTGCAAGATTAATCCAGTCTCTATCATCACAACCCACCTCCCTCAAATCCATTTTAATATTATCCTCCCATCTACGTCTCGGCCTCCCTAAAGGTCTTTCTCCCTCCGGCCTCACAACTAACAATCTATATGCATTTCTGGATTCGCCCATACGTGCTACATGTCCTGCCCATCTCAAACGTCTGGATTTAATGTTCCTAATTATGTCAGGTGAAGGATACAATGCGTGCAGTTCTGCGTTGTGCAACTTTCTCCATTCTCCTGTAACTTCATCCCTTTTAGCCCCAAATATTTTCCTAAGCACCTTATTCTCAAACACCCTTAACCTATGTTCCGCTCTCAAAGTGAGAGTCCAAGTTTCACAACCATAAAGAACAACCGGTAATAGAGTGTTTTATAAATTTTAACTTTCAGATTTTTTGACAGCAGACTAGATGATAAAAGCTTCTCAACCGAATAATAACAGGCATTTCCTATATTTATTCTGTGTTTAATTTCTTCCCGAGTATCATTTATATTTTTTACTGTTGCTCCCAGGTATTTGAAGTTTCCCACCTCTTCAAAGGACAAATTTCCAATTTTTGTATTTCCATTTCGTATAATATTGTCGTCACGAGACATAATCATATACTTTGTCTTTTCGGGATTTACTTTATAAATAAATATATAATTACTTACTTACGAATGGCTTTTAAGGAACCCGAAGGTTCATTACCGCCCTCACATAAGCCCGCCATCGGTCCCTATCCTGTGCAAGATTAATCCAGTCTCTATCATCACAACCCACCTCCCTCAAATCCATTTTAATATTATCCTCCCATCTACGTCTCGGCCTCCCTAAAGGTCTTTCTCCCTCCGGCCTCACAACTAACAATCTATATGCATTTCTGGATTCGCCCATACGTGCTACATGTCCTGCCCATCTCAAACGTCTGGATTTAATGTTCCTAATTATGTCAGGTGAAGGATACAATGCGTGCAGTTCTGCGTTGTGCAACTTTCTCCATTCTCCTGTAACTTCATCCCTTTTAGCCCCAAATATTTTCCTAAGCACCTTATTCTCAAACACCCTTAACCTATGTTCCGCTCTCAAAGTGAGAGTCCAAGTTTCACAACCATAAAGAACAACCGGTAATAGAGTGTTTTATAAATTTTAACTTTCAGATTTTTTGACAGCAGACTAGATGATAAAAGCTTCTCAACCGAATAATAACAGGCATTTCCTATATTTATTCTGTGTTTAATTTCTTCCCGAGTATCATTTATATTTGTTACTGTTGCTCCCAGGTATTTGAAGTTTCCCACCTCTTCAAAGGACAAATTTCCAATTTTTGTATTTCCATTTCGTATAATATTGTCGTCACGAGACATAATCATATACTTTGTCTTTTCGGGATTTACTTTATAAATAAATATATAATTACTTACTTACGAATGGCTTTTAAGGAACCCGAAGGTTCATTGCCGCCCTCACATAAGCCCGCCATCGGTCCCTATCCTGTGCAAGATTAATCCAGTCTCTATCATCACAACCCACCTCCCTCAAATCCATTTTAATATTATCCTCCCATCTACGTCTCGGCCTCGCTAAAGGTCTTTCTCCCTCCGGCCTCACAACTAACAATCTATATGCATTTCTGGATTCGCCCATACGTGCTACATGTCCTGCCCATCTCAAACGTCTGGATTTAATGTTCCTAATTATGTCAGGTGAAGGATACAATGCGTGCAGTTCTGCGTTGTGCAACTTTCTCCATTCTCCTGTAACTTCATCCCTTTTAGCCCCAAATATTTTCCTAAGCACCTTATTCTCAAACACCCTTAACCTATGTTCCGCTCTCAAAGTGAGAGTCCAAGTTTCACAACCATAAAGAACAACCGGTAATAGAGTGTTTTATAAATTTTAACTTTCAGATTTTTTGACAGCAGACTAGATGATAAAAGCTTCTCAACCGAATAATAACAGGCATTTCCTATATTTATTCTGTGTTTAATTTCTTCCCGAGTATCATTTATATTTGTTACTGTTGCTCCCAGGTATTTGAAGTTTCCCACCTCTTCAAAGGATAAATTTCCAATTTTTGTATTTCCATTTCGTATAATATTGTCGTCACGAGACATAATCATATACTTTGTCTTTTCGGGATTTACTTTATAAATAAATATATAAGGAAAATATAAATAAATAAATAAATACATAAATAAATAAATATGTAAATATGTAATTGATAACGGTGCAGATGTTGAATATTTTATCGACAATGGACAGCAATGCATATCCGTCTGTACGAGGTGACGGAGGTTTCTGGGCTGTCGCTTCTAAGACCGTTTCACGTTCGCACGAAGCTTCTTTGGAAGCTGGGAAGACAGGAAAGGAACCGCATGCATGAGGTCTGCAGAGGTATGCAATATTGCGAGCTATCTGCCACCCCAATCCACAGCCTCTTCTTTTCCTGCTGTCGTTGTTCAACACCGCCGACACCCTCCTAACGACCATTTTTAACATCAGTGGCGGCTCTTATCCTGCACAATTGGACGTCGTTATTTTTACTTAGGTATCTTAGGTATTTTATGTGTACACTGCAATCTCCTATGGGTTTCGAAACGTTCAGCTTTAATTCAAGAGGAACTTAACTCCGCTCTTATAGAAGATTCAGGTACCCGGGAAGTAATTTCTCATTGCTGTTCCCTGATAAAACGTCGGAGCTTTTATCTTCAATCGTTGTTTTCCTATTGCAATGCCAACGAAGAACAAATCTTGAATCTTTCCCCGTTTCTTTCGGTGACATTATTCTATTGCCCCTTTTTCTTCCATCAAAGAGAATATTGTAATTTACAGACTAGCGTCCCAATAATGATAATAATAATAATAATAATAATAATAATAATAATAATAATAATAGTAATAATAATAATACTACTTACTTACTGGCTTTTAAGGAACCCGGAGGTTCATTGCCGCCCCCGCCATTTGTCCCTATCCTGAGCAAGATTAATCCAGTCTCTATCATCATATCCCACCTCCCTCAAATCCATTTTAATATTATCTTCCCATCTACGTCTCGGCCTCCCCAAAGATCTTTTCCCCTCTGGCGTCCCAACTACACTCTATATGCATTTCTGGATTCGCCCATACGTGCTACATGCCCTGCCCATCTCAAACGTCTGGATTTAATGTTCCTAATTATGTCAGGTGAAGGATACAATTCGTGCAGCTCTGCGTTGTGTAACTTTCTCCATTCTCCTGTAACTTCACCCCTTTTAGCCCCAAATATTTTCCTAAGAACCTTATTCTCAAAAACCCTCAATCTCTGTTCCTCTCTCAAAGTGAGAGTCCAAGTTTCACAACCATAAAGAACAACCGGTAATATAACTGTTTTATAAATTCTAACTTTCAGATTTTTTGACAGCAGACTAGATGACAAGAGCTTCTCAACCGAATAATAACAGGCATTTCCCATATTTATTCTGCGTTTAATTTCCTCCTGAGTATCATTTATATTTGTTACTGTTGCTCCAAGATATTTGAATTTTTCCACCTCTTCGAACTCCAACCTTTATAGTTCCACTTTGTACAATATTCTGATCACGAGACACAATCATATACTTAGTCTTTTCGGGATTTACTTTCAACCCTATCTCTTTACTTGCTTCAAGTAGAATTTCCGTGTTTTCCCTAATCGTTTGTGGATTTTCTCCTAACATATTCACGTCATCCGCATAGACAAGAAGCTGATGTAACCCGTTCAATTCCAAACCCTGTCTGTTATCCTGAACTTTCCTAATGACATATTCTAGAACGAAGTTAAAAAGTAAAGGTGATAGTGCATCTCCTTGCTTTAGCCCGCAGTGAATTGGAAAAGCATCAGATAGAAACTGGCCTATACGGACTCTGCTGTACGTTTCACTAAGACACATTTTAATTAATCGAACTAGTTTCTTGGGAATACCAAATTCAATAAGAATATTATATAAAACTTCTCTCTTAACCGAGTCATATGCCTTTTTGAAATCTATGAATAACTGATATACTGTACCCTTATACTCCCATTTTTTTCTCCAATATCTGTCGAATACAAAAAATCTGATCAATAGTCGATCTATTACGCCTGAAACCACACTGATGATCCCCAATAATTTCATCTATATATGGAGTTAATCTTCTCAAAAGGATATTCGACAAATGATGATAATAATAATAATAATAATAATAATAATAATAATAATAATAATAATAACCAATATCTTAATTATTTAGATTTATTAATACGACTGTTTACCTATTTATGTATCTGTTATAGGATTAGTGAAAGATATAGGCCTAATATTAATATTAGATTAGAAATTAGAGAATAAAGATATAGAGGAAGTGTTACAAATATGAAATATGGGTACAAATATTAAATAGTGTCATATAAGAACTGCCAAATTACTAAGCATTGATACTCTCTTTTGCAGGAATGTGTTAGTTTCCAGTTACAACCTGAACTGAGTTTTCGAGGAAAGTTAAAATTTTGACGGTAAGTTCTTTTCTTTAACATGCATTGCTATTTCTCAATGTGAGAAATATTAATGATATAAAGGATGTACAGTAAGTTATTTTATTAAATCCAGACTTTTTAATGGTTATTTTTTAGATATTTCAAACAAAACATTTTAATACAATTTTCTTCCTTTTCGAGATAAAAATTGTTTATATGAAACATTTCATAGCGTGTTTTGGAAAAGTCGTTGATTGAATTGCCAATATGCTAATATGCTCAGTAGTATAAGACAGTAGTATAATATTATGAGAATAAATTATTGAACAAATTTTAGTTTTGTCCTTCAAATGTGCAGAAATATGATCCGAATGAACATAATTTTTCCTTGTGAAAAGGAATATTAAAATGTCACTGCAGAAAAGTATATTCTATTATCCATGTGCTAAAAAGGATAAATTTTTCATCTTCCCTCTTGCTTAAAAAAGTCCCTTGTGCAGAAACTTCTATTTCGCTATTTTGACTATGCTGACATTTTACTGACTGACCTCTCGATCGACAACAAAACGAAACTTCAACGTGCTCATAATTTGTGTGTACGTTTTGTAAGCAATGTTCGTAAATATGATCATATTACCCCATCCCTGGAAGCAATAGGTTGGCTTAAACTAGATAAGAAAAGAAATTTACATTCACTTCTCTTTCTCTTCGAAATATTGAACTCTTCTATTCCTTCGTACCTGTCGTCTCGCTTCACTTACCTTTCTTCCCACCACAATCTGAACACACGCTCTCGCCATGAAACAATACTAACAATACCATCCCACCGCACCTCCTCATACTCATCCTTTTTCACAATAGCTCTGCCAAGACTCTGGAATTCGTTACCTGCTAGCATCAGGGACTGTCGAAATAAAATTGAATTCAAACGCAAACTTACTAGGCACTTGGTCACTAACTGAGACTCGTTCAGACATGGTTTCTTGTAAATAGTTCTCTTAATCTATCACAAAATATTTCAATATACGGTAATTTCATTACTATAGATTTTTGTTATTGTAGGTTTAATTTGTAATTCAGTAAATACAAAAATATTCTTTGTTCTTAACTTCTATGATAAAATGTCTAGCTTTCATTAATCAGATAATCTTGTCGTACTTTAATTTGTATCGTAATTGTAATTGTAAATTTCATATCAATTGTAATTTTATTGTTGTAATCCCCTGGTAGAGGGGCAGAGAAGGCCTGACGGCCTTATCTCTACCAGGTTAAATAAATAAATACTACTAATACTACTAATGTTTGGATCAAATTTCTGCACATTTAAACTAATATTCGTTCAATAATTTATTTATCATAATAGACTGTTCTTTTGACTAAGCATATTGAGATTTAAATCAATGACTTTTCCATAACACGCTATGAAATGTTTAATATAAAACAATTTTTTTATCTCGGATAGGAAGCAAAACCGAGGAAAATTGTATTTAATTTGTTTTTGTTTAAAATATGTCAAGGAATAACCACCTGAAATTATTGACATTACTTACGATTATTCTGTATGATATTGTGCAACCACTCCTCTGCAATACCCGATGAAGAACAAGTTTCAAATATGTAGTAAAAAAATATAAAATCAGCAGGTAACAACAATTATTTTAATAAATTACAATGATGATGACTATGATCATGATCAAATATTGTACGAATATGAACAAATTCTACTTTCCTTACGATTGACATAATAATAAATAATTCCTATGAAGCATATTAAATTCTCGAGTGTAAAAATTGGTTTTCACAACTTCTGTGATCCTTCAATAGAACGCTGGGTTTTAAACGAGACACGTTAATTACTTCAGGAAATAGCAACACTGCTATATACCCTCTGAAAGCTTTACAGAGTCGTATACGTCAATATTTCGCATACGTTACTCGTCCATACATGTATACTGAAACCATTCCAGTTTATTTAAGAGAAAACCACGAAATTCCATTACGCAGACTGATTTCAACTGTGTACTTAATACATGTAGTTAGTGATGTCTCTTTTACAAAAAAAAAAAAAAAATCATTTCACTGTGAAACGCAAGTGAAACGACAGAAATCCCACACCACATTTACTGTCTCCTGCAAAGTGTAGAGAATACAGTCTGAGTTCTGATCCTAAATGTGGAATCATATAACAAATTATACAGGGGCATCATTTTATTTAAACTAACTTTTTTAATATTAACCTGGCTATACCTTTAGAGAACCGGAAACATCATCTGCTACCCCCTTCCACGACTGTAGTTCGATGATACTGGCGTAAAAGACAAACAAATCACTTCACTAGGTATAGGAGGGAAGAAAAGTAGTTCATCCATTTACGTAAACTAGGAAATATTGCGATTTTGAGTTCGATAATTTTCATTAAGTTTTTGTTTAATCAAAATACAGTACTGTGTTAAGAATAAGTTAAGTGTTTTTACTCATGAACTGAGTTACCCATGCGAACGTATTCATTATGCAGTGTATATTATACTGTCTACAGCACATTAGCTTACAATACAGAGAATGAAGTTAAATTGAAAAAAAAAATCATAATAATATAGATATTTAAATACATTTTTGAAAATGGTGGCCGTTCATTTCGATACAGGCTTCAGTTCTTTTGTGCATATTATCGCACTATTGCATCTAATTTCAATTGCCAGTTTCGTCCTTCGTACTAGTGACTCATGTTGAAATAATTGTGTACGTACTCTATAAAAGAGTATCTTACGTACTGTAAATTTAATCTTCACTTCTGCCCGACCCGCACAGATAAAATTACTCAGACATGCTATCTACTGTCCGTCCAAATGGTTATGCCGCAGGATCGTAGAAGGGG
Organism: Periplaneta americana; assembly: GCF_040183065.1. Lineage (NCBI taxonomy): Eukaryota > Metazoa > Arthropoda > Insecta > Blattodea > Blattidae > Periplaneta > Periplaneta americana. Next base: position 27,450,219 of record NC_091132.1, on the reverse strand, counting down.
GGGGGGAATCACGTGACAGTTATTTACTTAACGAGGCCCTTTTATTTAAGTTATTTTAAACAGTTGTATAATATTATGTAAACGTCCAATTCCTAACAGAAATTAACGTTTTCAGAAAAGAGCTAAGACAACCCAGCTCTTACAGAGGGGCGAGCAGAAGCAGGTGGGGGAAATCGGGATGCGACGTAGACAAACAGACAGTACCTGTGCGAAAATATGATTCAATATTGATAGCTCCTTCGTCACTGAAAAACGCGAACATATTTCTGGAACGTACTATACTCACAAACTCAGTTATGTTTACTATACGCGGCCTTGTTCTGTGTGGAGGACAGTTGGAACTTCATTGGTAGAAGGGGTGGGAGTGAAGTACATTCAAAAACTCAGGTACAATAAAAACTGAAGTAAAAAAATGATGTCCTGTATTTATTTATGTCGGAGTAAATTTTATGTACTTCCTTTTTCGAAAGCCCATTTCTGGCGTGTGGGCCTCTGATCATAGGAACATGATTTGATCGTGGCCGCTCACTGGAGTGATATTCGTGAAGAAAATTAGTGGTTAAGGACTTTATCGGCATTCTCCTGTTTCCCGCAACAGTATAAATTTCATTGAACACTTTCCATTCCAACTTACTCTACCCTGTATTTCATGTCAATTTTGGTATGTAGTTATATAATCTTAAATGGTGATGTACGAGCTCTGGTGATTCTGCTTGAAGATAGATGTGCAAGAACTACAAACTAACAACGAAGGAAAAGTTTGTAGTGTAGATCCACCTCTATATACTCTAACGGTGGCTTGATCACTGATTGACTGTGAATTTGCTTTGTATAAGTGGCGGACCTGCTGTCACACCTGGACATTGTTCAACGATTTTTCCTTTTTGGACAATAGCCACATTTGACTCCATCTGTATTTCGATGCGCCTGTGGTGGAGGCTATTGAATCTAAAAGTGCAGACAGCGTATTCCGAATCTCACCGGACCGGTGGACAACAATGACGTCACGTTGCAGCGAAATAGGAACAAAACTGCTGGAAAGTTCGATGGCTATCATGGTGGCTGTACAAGTTGTTGTCTGTGCTACGCTAGCAAGATTTTGCGAAATTTCCGTAAGAGAGAATCACAGACGGAGAGAGAACCGTTTCCTCGGGGGAGGGAGGGGCAAAGCAAAACTGTAGAATCCCCATATAACGGGGTTACGGGGGACATCATTTATCTCGTAGCTTGACCGTGGTACAGTATATCGGAATATGATTACTATATTTTCGAGAGCATGTTTCTTACAGTGTTACATCCTCATCCGCGATGTTTCGGACCGAGTTGTATAGGACATGAGCTGTAGGTCTGCTGCAAATTTTTAAAAGGGCATATTTAAAACAATCTCCCTCTTTTTCTCTCTCGTAAAGAAACATACGCATGCATCAATACAACTACGTAACAGTGCTAAAAGAAACTTTTTATATGTTTATCTTCCTGAAGATATCATATAAAATATAAACTATAATTATTTTATTTAATCTCGTCTTTAAGTTTACACATTATACCGGGATCACTTTTATTTTTTCTGCATTGTTGTGCAGTATGTTATTCATACATCTCCAAGTGGCGGCCTGAACACCTGCAGACTTCTAACACATGAGTACAGGCTGTAACAAAAGAAACATTACACCGCTTCCATTCCCCAAATGAGATATAGAAGTTCTTATACATTCAGAAATTAAAAATAAATAGACCTATTATAGTCCAGACATATGAACTGAAGACATTAATCCATCATTTTAAGCATAGAAACTTAATCTTAAACAAAGGAAAAAAAATCATTTGAATTCAATATTTTCTAACGTCAATAGAAGAAAAAAGAGTTCAGACAAGTTTGGGGAGGCATTGCTCCCCACATAACTCCGCCTATGGAGAGCATAAACAATTTATTTCTTGAACCGGTAGTAATAACTGGTCCGTTGACATGTTCGCTCATAAGCCATTAACATATTGTTTTTACGTCATTGATGATCTTCAGCATTTATTTACGTTCCTTTAACTATCTTCCGGTTGGTTTACAGTTGATTGCTAATTGATATTTGATTTTTTATTGTAAATAACCTTTAATTTTGTATTCCTGACTAATTTGCTGACTTTAAATTGCTAAAAAAAATTATAACCGAAAAATAACCAGTATTTTAACTCCAATCTGTAACAGCAATGAAACTACTCATCAATTCAAAAACGGACTTTTTTTTTTGTAAAACTGTTATAAGAGTTAATATTTATTAAATAAAGGTAAGACCTCCGTGTCTATATTTACTGGTATCCTCTAGTATTTGAAACAAGTTTGTAGTTAATAAAATTTTGTGCATGATTTCAATTACGCAACAATCTTTTTCATTTTGACTACTGGAAATTTTTGGGGGGAAATATTAGCGGAAATATTCCCTAGGAATTTTTCCGATTGCAGAATTCTCAGGAATTTACCCATCACTGGGCGTGAATCAGCAGAAGTCAATGCTAACGAGAGATAGAAATTTGTAAAAACAGGATAACAATACAAGAAAGACAGATGGTATTGAAACTTTCAATATATAGCCCTACATTTAGCTGTAGAAGAACAAATCTGAGTGTATTGCACAATGCAAGTAAGAAGCTATACTTGACTAAGTTTTAAACGAGTAAGGAAATTTTGTTTCAACTCGTAATTATAGGCAAATCTTCCGAGATATATAAGATGGCTGTTTAATTACTGCATGAAATATACAGCAGTACGCCCAGAGATTTAAAGCCATTAAATTTTCATTAAAACACCGAGTAAAATACAAAAGTTTGCGTTCTTGACCTATTTTCGCCCTCACGGAAGGAACAACGTGCTTGAGAACTGCTCTTACATTCGGAATGCTTTTGACAAAAGCTTTTAAACATATTCATTAACATTACGAACTTAAGTAATAAGGTAGGTGTCCCTGATATGGCCATGTTAAGGTTTGAGAATTTTTCTAGCCGCCATTTTGAAAAAATGTAAACCACTTTTTTCTTACTCGTTCTCAGTCTAATGGACTTCCTTAAAACAATTTCCTTTCCCCTAAAAATAGCTTTAATTGCCCAAAAAGTCCCAAATTCCAAAAGTCTACCTAGTGGCCATATCAGGAACATGTGTACATGATATGTTCTACAAATCGTGATTGTTTTCAGTCTGATAGCGCAGTTGTGCTAAAATTAAATAATTTTGGTGTAAAATGAATAAACATGACACTTAATAATCTTTTTTATAATTCAAAAGTGTAGTCAAAACAGGTTTTTCCATAAAAAATTATATAATATTTCAACCAATGATGTGAAGGTAAACTGGCTAACTGTACTTGGGTTTTTCTCTAAAACTAACTCAACTATAGCTCGGCGAGTTTTAGTTTGGCATATATTCGGACCTTTGGTGAAGTTATTAATATTAAAAAAAAGTGTTTTTCTTTTGCTTTTCGTAGATCTGCCGTGGCACTTAAAAATTTTGTGGGCTAAAACGAATCCTCATCGAAAATCTACACACTGCAATGATTAGTTAAGGTTGTGATTTATCCTGACAGAGTAATAAAGATCAACAGCGTATTGTATACGATAAGAGATGAATAATGTTAAATGATTGAATTTTAATCTGGGGGTTATTTTTAAACAAAATTCTCAGTGTGAGTTTAATGTTGCTCAAATAATAATGTTATGTATTTAGCTTGTTTGATCTTCAACATTGTGAGACTGATTTAATTAAAAGGTTTTGAGGTTTAAAGAGAATTGTTAGTTTAAAGGGAGAGGATGATATTTTTTGGTGAAAAATGAGTAAATTTTCAAAAAAAAAATTCTTTAAAATACTCTGTGATAGTATGTGTGGAATGCATAGCATAACATTTTGTGGATATTTGTGCCCTTATCGGATGTTGAGTCGCCATTTTTAAACTTCCTGCATTATGGATTTTTAAATCACTTGCCCACTTTTATTGTTATTTCCGGTAAATTAAATTTTCAAAAAAAAAATTTTTTTCTTTAAAATACCCTTTGATATGTGTGGAATGCATTGCATAACATTTTATAGGTGTTTGTGTCCTTATCGGATGTTGAGACGTAATTTTTAAACTTCCTGCGCTAGGGATTTTTAAATCACACGCCGGCATTTATCGGCATCCAGTAACTTAATTTTTTTTTTTTGCTCCATTGCCAGACAAAAATGGATATAATTTCTGAACTATTAAAGATACATGCATGAAATTTAGAACACACATTCTTTAGATTATTAGAAAACTTGTCTCTGTAACAGAATTTTGTTAATTGATTTCATTTTAAAAATACGTCCGTTTGTTTGCAAGAAAGGAAATCAGAAAATTGTTATTAAATTTTAATTATTTTTATTTTACAAACGTAGGGACTAATATCAAAATTCTGTTACAGACAGTTTGTAGAACATGCTTTTGCAAATATATTGCACAAAATTGTTTGAATCTATCTTTAGAAACAGTTTAGATATATCGGTTTTAGTACAATCCTGCATTGGGGATAAATTTTTTTTCAAATTTGGCCCCCCATTTTTTTTTCAAAATATTTTTATTTCGTTGAGTTGCCACAGCTATGAGCTCTGTACAGCTGTCAAAAGAAAAAGTGGCCGCTCTCCTGGAACAAAGTTCCCTTCGGGTATCTTCACTATAATTCGGAGACAGGCGATGTTACATGTTGTTGGACCACGTTGCCTGATATCTACAGTTATAATTGAAGTATTTTAATAATTAACATCAGGTTGATTAATATATTATGCCATGACTTTATCATTATGATATTGTGGCTGCAAATGGAAAGAAAAAAGATTTTATTCTCAATAAAAATATCTTTCGTGGCATAAACAAAACAAATTTACTGGCGTCAGCCTTAAAACATTCAAACAATTAAGCGTTCAAAAAACAAAACAAAAAGCCACAATTCCATATTTAGTCTATCTTCCTCTTATCTCGATCATCTTGCAGTCGAGTGGGCATGGAATCGACTAGTCTTTGCAAATAGCGACTGTTCTTAGACACGATATTCCAGGCATTCTGAACATACCCACATACATAAGTGTTCTGTCCATGGAGAGGTCTTTCATTGCAAACCCAGCAATCTCCAATCTTTCCTATTTTCTGCCTTCCTCTTAGTCTCCGCATATGATCCACATATCCTAATTTCGTCTATTATTCTTTTCAACCAGAGACCCAACAAATTCCTTTTTCTCTTTCTAATCAGTTTCAGCATCATTCTTTCTTCACTCACTTTTTCAAACACAATTTTATTTCTTATTCTGTCCATTTCACACGCACCGTTCTTCACCACATCCACATTTCAAATGCTTCATTTCGTTTCTCTTCATTTCGTCGTAATGTCCATGTTCCTTCCCCATACAATGCCACACTCCACACAAAGCACTTCACTAGTCTCTTCCTTAGTTCTTTTTCCAGAGGTCCGCAGAAGATCCTTCCTCTTCTATTAAAAGCTTCCTTTGTTCATGTTTGCAGTTATTCTTGGGAAGGATAGGCCTAAATGCGGTAACATCCCGTTGCTTCCCGCACACCACTATCTCTTTCGCATCTTATTAAATTCCAGGGGACCCAAGCGTGAAGATGAGGAGAGTGGATTTGACTAATTGGGCCCTCCGGACTTCACTGAAAGTCACGCAAGGGTTAAATATTAATTCTATCAGGATGTTTGACCCGATCAGAGACCGGGAAATCTCAATTAGCCTTTGCCCCCCGCAACCTGGACTAGCTTCTACGAATCATCAGAAGATCTTAGAGTGTGATTGGGCCAATTTTTCCGAAAATGTTTCCACACTTTTGCCCTCGTAGCTCAGCGGACGAACGTCGAAATTTAGATGTCAACGTCTCAGGTTCAATTCCTCGTTACTCCTTTTCATTTTATTGTGGTTCTAGGTAGTATAATGTAATAATACAAAAAGAAAAACTAATACCAGTATTATGCAACTGGATTTTTCCAAACCTAATATTAAATTTATGTTATTTATATCGCTAAAGAACGATTACAATATAAATAACTTGAATATTATTTATACAGTATCACTAAAGAACGATAACAGAATATAAATTATAAATATCGGTTTGTTTAATTAATATAAGATATTATATAATACTTATTTAACTATCTAAATAAAATAACCTATTTTACAAAGAAAGATGGTTATTTGTGTTATAATAATTACTTACATAAAATACTGATTATTTATATTGCGAAAGAATAACAATATAAATAACTTGAATATTATTTTATAATGCTAATGAAGGAAAACAGAATATAAATGATAACTTGAATATTATCTATATCGCTAAAGAACGATAACAATATAAAAAAACGTGAATATTGTTCATATCGGAATGTCACAGATTTATTACAGATGTATTTAAGAAATTGTAGAAGAATAGTAATTGGTAACAGTGTCCTATTTATTCTTCTTGGAGCCAAATTTGTAACTTTTAAAAGTGTGGTTACTATGTTGAAGGGTATGTGTTGTAACGGATGCTTGATTTGTTATGTATGTGAGTCAGTTATATGATGCTTGATGTCGTCGCAATGTCGTAATTATAGTTTGTGTTTGTGTGACTATTGTGTATTAATTTATGATGTATGGTACGGAAAGCTGCGTATTTGTGTTATAGAAGTGTTACGTATGTGTGTTGTTAATGTTTTTGTATGTTTCAAATTGATACCTGATATTTATTTTGCAATCGCAATGCCTAATTTACGGTTTGTTTATGTTTTGTTTACATCGCGTAAGCTAATTTAATTTTCTTTTCTATTTCTCTTTATGCTTATCTTTTTTGTGTATGAAACTATAGCCCTAACATACATATGTAAAATAGGGCTAACCACCATTGGAGATACAATAATAATAATTGTTATTCATATCGTTATAAAAAGATAACAGAATACAAATGATGACTTGAATTTTATTCATATCACTAAAGAACGATAACAAAATATAAATAACGTGATATCCATAAAGAACGATAACTGGATATAAATGATAATTTGAATAGCATTTACATCGCTAATGAACGATTAAAAAATAAAATGAAAACTTGAAGAAGGCCCGAACCCACAACCTTTGAATCATTAAACAAGCACTCTACCGCTGGCCTACGAGGCGCAGACATAAAACACTTTCATAGTTCGGGAACTGCTTGTACAAGCACATGCATCGTGTAACATCGCAGCGACCCGAAGTGGACTTTGAAAATATTCGCTGTTCACGAGTGCGGTCACTTTTTTTTTTTGACAGCTGTACATACAAAAAATAATATTTTACATCAAAAAGGAAAAAAGTTATAAAAAATACTATCCTCTCCCCTAGTTGAGTTAACAGTAATTATTAATTTTTAGATGTTCTTTTATTGTAATTAGGCATGTAAATTTCTTATGTATCGAATCCTTCCCTGAGCACGAGAACTTTGTAATTTACAATTTCTTTGTATTTTATTGTATTTTCATGGCAATAAACATTATTATTATTATTATTATTATTATTATTATTACTACTATTATTATTACTATTATTATTATTATTATTATTATTATTATTATTATTATTATTTTGTAAATATATTTCTTGTCTTCCTCCATCCTCTACAGTATTTTAATATGTTAATATGGCCCGATCTCCTATCTTTGTAAGCAAATTTTGCAAGTCACGGTGCTATATATCCTGTTGCAATCTCGGTCGTCCTGAAACTATTAAAACTTGAGATCAGATAAAACTTTACCGTTGTAAGACATTAACTTGTTCATTATGATTACTTGGATCATAGCATAGATTTACAATCAATACTGGAGTATGGGGATGAAATAACAATTCAATATGCTCACCGCAAATTCCAATTATGAGGTATTAGCCAGTTACAAAATATTGGAACAAAATGATCCTCGCTTCAAATATAGAGAGATTAGTAACAGCAGAGGATACGGAAATATCAAAATTCAACAAACACAAAGCCGATAAAGTTTCATATTTCATTGTTTTATGTCGCGTGTATCGTGCCTGCGGTATGTTACGTAAATCCCAGGCGTAAGCAAAGGCTTGTGTCAGTCTATGGTTATACCACAGTCTAGTATATACAGTTACGAAGCTCAATACGTAGTGAATATGCATCCATAGATAGTTTCTAACCACTAGGATCGCTAATATCGCCTCATTATAGACAATTCGAAATAGTACTGGCACAGTCTATTGTTCCTAGCACCCTCACAACTCAAGCTTCGTGACTGTATATACAAGAATGTGGTTACACACTAGGGGCCGGTATTATAAACGCCGTTTAAACCTTACGTTCAGTTTAAACTGAAGTTGTTCGTTCTGCTTCGTATTATAAACCTTACCTACCAGTTAATCTTGAGTTAACTTGAGTTTAACTTGATCGACAGTTCTCTGCCGTTTAAACTACAGTTCAAGGCTATCAGTGCAAGATGGCGGTTCCCGCAATACATATGGATATTGCAGATGTTTCCCCAAGAACTTATGGGTGACGATAAGTGAATGATCAATATTACTGAACGACCACGGCGGGCAAGAATTTTTTGGAATAGAGTGCACCACTTTGAAATATACATAAATGAACATAAGTTTTAAAACAGAAAACCTTCAGAATTAGGCTTATAGTTCTAACCTTGTTCCGAAAAATTGAAACTCGGATACAACATGAAACAGAAAAATGAGAAAGTGCAAAAATATGTGTTTTAGGGTTTGAATTTAAAGATTACCAGACTCACCGCGGTGTTTAAGGCACAAATGGAGCACAAAGCATGGACCGATATCAATGCTAGATTAGCAACACCATCACACTTAGGAAGGGCTGATCATATTAGGAAGTTTAAATGTAGAAAACAAAGAACGGACGTAGCAAAATTTTCTTTTGTTAACCGCACAATAGTAGACTGGAACAGCTTACCTGCGGCAATCTTTCAGAGTGGTCCTCTTAAAATCAATACATTTAAGGAAAGGTTGAGAAGATTAGACTGAAAATGTAATTGGAGGTGCAATGTAATTATTTAAGTTGTGTCATGTATTTAATTGAACTGATCCTATAATTAATTAAGTTGATATGTAATTATTAAGTTGATATGTAAAATAATTAAGTTGATATGTAATTAATTAAGATGATATATGTAAATAAATTAAGGTGATATGTAAATAATTAAGATGATATGTAATTAAGTTGGTATGTAAATAAATTAAGGTGATATGTAATTACTTAAATTGGTAATAGTTGGGTGAAACAGAAGTACTTATAAGTTAGATTTACTTTTGCTTATCGTAGGCGTTATTATGGAATAGTTTTTAATTATAGTCCTAGGTTTTATTGCATCTACTATTTATAGATTTACGTTTATTTTATTTTATTTCATTTAGGTTTATTTTATTTTATATCATGTAATTGTAATTATTGTATATTATATATCACTGCCACCGGGCGTATACCGAATTGTAGTGTTAATAAATACATACATACATTACGTGAAAAGATAAAAGTTTTCTTTTTTATTTTTGAAAACATTCTGTTGAATCCCTGCATCGGTTACTAGTTGCGCTGCGCTATTTCTCCTCTGATAGTAGACATACTGAAAACGATGGAAGATTTCGAAGATGTCCGTAAATCTACTATAAACCTATTGTGCATTGTACTGTGTGTGGCAGACAGTCTCCTGGTAATATTTACTATAGCACCTGATTTATAAACACACTAATAATATTACCTGATTTTAATAGACTCGTAAAAATAATTTTATTCCTCGACTGAATTCTGTTTCATAAATATTCTACACAACACATAAAATACGCACACTAATATTATTATTTCATTACTCAGTTGATTCTGTATGGAGTTAGTCACGAATGGTCATGCAAGATTTAGTTTGGTTGCATTGTGTTTGGGAGTATAACGTTGGCAGCCAGCATTAGGAAACTATTTGAGGTTAAGTCTGACAAGCATACTGAAATACGCAGCATTGGTCCTCTTTAGGTTTTATTATGATACTCTATCTGATATCGAAGAACAAAGATATTTCTTAATGAAGATTCTCCACGAGCGTCAGCTATTTTAAATCAATAATATATTTAAACTGTTGCGATGTTCTTCTTTTCTTTCCTAGCAGTAATACCAATCGTATTTCACTACAGTTTAACTTAACCGAGACTCCGTAATACGAAACTCTGAGTTAAACTCACGTTTAGGTTAAAGTTAGGTTTAATATAATATTTAGATTAACCGTATTTATAAAACCGGGCCTAAGTTGGTTAAAGTTTCATGTATAGCCATTTCCCTCAGAGTCTGGTATGACTGCATAATGCAACAATAATCTGTTAGGTTTGCTGCGTTTATTTCGTAACATGAACAACATTAACTTTGTTGGTGGGTGACACAGCGATTTTTTTCTGTATTAATACACGCCAGTACAACTCATACTTTATGAGTAACGAAGCGCTAGATTAACATAAGCGGCGGCCATGTAAAAATAACACCCGTCACCGCTGGTTTGAAACTCAACAATGCACACCAAATAAAATGTTGACGCTGGAATATTCAGATTATAGGGAAATATAGTGACGAGGGAAATTTATTTCTAAGTGGGTATTTTTTATTTCTTTTACATAGGAGGCGGAAGGAAGTCTTTCCACGCTGAAGCTAGTCTGATTTTTATAGGTCTACTATTTAACAATCTTTTGTTGAAGGGATCTGTAACGAAAAATAAGATCAGAGGGGGAGAGGATGGTATTTTTTAAAACTTCTTTCCTATTTGGTGTAAAATATTAATTTTTTTTTGTATGTACAGAGCTCATAGCTGCAGCAACTCAACCAAATATAAATATTTTGAAAAAAAAAAAATTATTTGGAGGCGCAGATTTCACAAAAAAATACCCAATGCAGGATTTTACTAAAACCGATATATCTAAACCATTTTTAAAGATAGATTCAAACAATTATTTGCAATGTACTTGCAAAAGCATGCTCTACAATCTCTCTGTAACAGAATTTTGATATTATTCTCTACGTTTGTAAAATAAACAATTAAAATTTAATAACACTTTTTTTATTTCCTTTTTCGCAAACAAACGGGCATATTTCAAAAATGAAATCAATTAACGAAATTCTGTTACAGAGAAAAGTTTCCTAATAGTCTAAAGAATGTGTGTTCTAAATTTCATGCATGTATATTTAATAGTTCAGAAATTATATCCATTTTTACCTGACAATGTAGCAAAAAAATGAAGTTACCGGAAACAACGTTAAAGAGGTCGTGTGATTTAGAAAACCCATAGCGCAGGAAGTTTAAAAATGGCGTCTCAAAATCTGATCAGGACACAAATACCCATAAAATATTATGCAATGCATTCCACACATATCAAAGAGTATTTTAAAGAATTTTTTAAAAATTTAATTTACCGGAAACAACAATGAAAAGTGACGTGTGATTTAAAAATCCATAGCGCAGGAAGTTTAAAAATGGCGTCTCAACATCCGCTAAGGGCATAAATACCTACAAATTGTTGTGCAATGCATTCCACATATATCGCAGAGTATTCTAAAGAATTTTGTTTGGAAAATTTACTCATTTATCACCAAAAAATATCGTCCTCTCCATTTGCATGACCATTTCATGTGATGAAATCAATGTACGCGTAATATTGATAAGTTCTTAGAGCAACACAATACTGCACCGTATCTCAGAACATATTTTATGCTAGAGCTCGACCATGCCGAAATGTAGTAATTATACACCTGGTAGTAGCCCTTTAATGTACCTCATTAAAGTACACCCATTCATTATAATTCAGTTGTTTAGCCAATGAAAAATCACCTTTGTGCTAATTGTACCATTATAAAACCGCAAGTATCGATTATTCTCGGATATGCAATCGAAAAACAATTAGCGAAAATTCACGGAGGCTGGAAATCCAATACTGTCGCAGAAGGTTATGTTCTGTTACTATAATAATTAGCGTTAATTGTAAATAATATTCAAATAAATTCAATTTGTCATCTCGTTTTTCAATCCTAAATCAATTTCCAGGTTATATCAAGCCTAATCTTCATGTTATTCTCTAGATTATATCAAGGTCAATGACATTCGTCCCTCGGAAAAAATCAATACTTTCGCGTCTGCGCACATCTCACAATTCAGGTCAGTTCCACTCCTCACTTACATAACCATAACATGAATACTTCTGAATAATTTCAAGTTAGAAATATGGTCGAGCATAAAAAGTCGTATGAAACTTGCCTATAATGGTAATTAAGACGCTCGTATGAAAATTATGAAACTCGCTTGCGCTCGTTTCATAAACAAACATACTTGCGTCTTAATTACTACCATTATAGGCTCGTTGCATAATGTACTATTTTCTTATTCAACATAGTCACCTTTTAAATCTCAGCCAAAGTCGTCTCCAATACTCAGACCATAATACAGAAACAAAGATGTCCGCCGCTGCGGTCCATCCATTTCCATAACATAACATAACATAACATAACATAACATAACATAACATAACATAACATAACGTAAAGTAACATAACATAAAATAAAACATAACATAACATAAAACAAAACAAAACAAAACAAAACATAACATAACAAACATAAACATAATATAACATAACATAAAACAAAACATAACATAACATAAAACAAAACATAACATAACAAACATAAACATAATATAACATAACATAAAACAAAACATAACATAACATAACATAACAAACATTAACATAACATAACATAAAACAAAACAAAACAAAACATAACAAACATAAACATAATATAACAAACATTAACATAACATAACATAAAACAAAACATAACATAACATAAACATAATATAACATAACATAAAACATAACCTAACATAACAAACATAAACATAATATAACATAACATAAAACATAACCTAACATAACAAACATAAACATAACATAACATAAAACAAAATAAAACATAACATAAAACAAAACATAACATAAAACAAAACAAAACATAACATAACAAACATAAACATAATATAACATAACATAAAACAAAACAAAACATAACATAAAACAAAACAAAACATAACATAACATAAAACATAACTTAACATAACATACCATAACATGTTTTCGAAACACAAACTGTCGTATAAAATGAATTGAATGCAAAGCCGCCACTGAAGATCCGAATACTTTGCTGCTTTCGAACCACAGCAAAACCGGAGACCAACTTCCTTTTACATGCCATTCTTATTTTTCAGAGGGGAAAGTGGAGTCCTTTCTTCCTTTGACCCTTTCTTCTGCAGCCGATGTTGTTTCCCCTGTTCATCTTGTGTGGGTCTGTGTGTGTGTGTGTGTGTGAGAGAGAGAGAGAGAAAGAGATAGATAGGAGAAAGTAGAAAGCGAGAGAAAGAGAGGTGGGGAGTTGTGAAAAATTCATTGACGGTGTCACTCTCTACAGTGTGGTGTAGTTGCAACATGAGGTGTTGCAAATGAAATTCTCGCATTCAAGTCTAAAGCGATTTGTCTTGTCCGTAGTACAGCTAACAATCGTTATGCCGAAAGTGCAAATTTAAGGTAATAACAATATATATTTATAGGCCTAATCAGAGATTCATCAGATTGTAATTTATGCTGAAATGTTAAGAAAATATATTCAGTATATTACAATGTCAGGATGTTAAACCATAAGTCTGATACATTGCACTGAGAAATAATGCTGTACCTATGAACATTTTATATTAAGACAAATATATACCTCAAATATTTGTTTTAACCAAAAAATGAATTTAAAATATATTATCATAATAGTAACACAATTGAAACAAGATACAGTGAAACTTCCCAATAGCGGACACCGCCGGGGAAAAAAAAATAATGTCCGTTATTGAGAAGTGTCCGTTATTTAGAAAATCGTTAGTATGTATACATATTCAACACTATATTTTACAGTTCAGTACAGTAGACACTGAGACTGTGAGATTATTCACAGTATTCATCCAGAGAGAAATGGTACTGTAAATATTTCGTAAATGAAATAAACATCACTAATCTGAGTTTTTCCCACATTAAACTTTGTGTCCAGCTCACGAACACTTAATTTCTCCTTCTCACTATGCTTTACAATATCCACTTTCACTTTTAGTGACAAACGTTTACGTTTTTGTGACATTTTTAATGTGACTGTACTTCCGAACACTCAACTCGACAAGGAAAGTACGGACTGCTCAAGTACAGTATCACAACTAGCAACTGTGCTGCTTACCTTCAATAAAGTAAAAGAACGTTCAAATACACGATAATGATTGTTGCAAAGAATTCCGTTAGAATTCTGTTTAATTTACAACCGTCTTTATTTTTCTTTCACGCTGTCCGTTATTTGGAAGTTTTAATTGTTGTTGGGAGATACATTTCAGTGTCCGCGTCCGTTATTGAGAATGTCCGCTATTTGTAATAATTTTATCATAAGGGCCAATGTTATTTTGCAGGGGAATTTTAAAATGTCCGTTATTGAGAGGAGTCCGCTATTGGGAAGTGTCCGTTAAAGGAAGTTTCACTGTACTAGAAAATATTTGGGCAAAAATTATACTGAGATAGTAGGGTGTCCGAAAAGTACATCACCATAAAACAAATAATATTCGTATATGTTTTATACATATAATTATACAGAGTGAACCGAATAACCAAATTATTTTTTATAATTGTAAAAGGTATCCCCGTAACATGCCATGAAGGTACATGAGGGGCATGGAGGTAGAGCCCCATGCTTTCCATGACCTCGGCACTAGAATGAGGTGGTGTGGTCGGCACCACGCTCTGACCGCCTTTTACCCCCGGGAAAGACCCGGTACTCAATTTTATAGGAGGCTGAGTGAACCTCGGGGCCGTTCTGAAAGTTTGGCAACGAGAAAAAAAATCCTGTAACCACCTTGGATCGAACCCCGGATCTTTCAGTCCGTAGCCAGCTGCTCTACCAACTGAGCTACCCGGCCCTTCTTTTATAATTGTAGCCCAAGAAATAATTACTTTGTAAAAAGTGGAGCAATAGTAAACTGTAGTGGTCGTAGTAGGTGTGCACTTACATCATTTTGTCGGTTTTGATTTAAGCAATACAATAATTTCTGTTCATCATTGCTTTACTCTGGTCCAGAGAACACAGTAGCTAACGTATTTTCATTAGGCCTACAGTAAAATTGCCCTGGATCAAAGACTTCAGGGCAATGGTAAATTACCGGGACCTCTAAAGTTTACCATTGCCCGTGATTGGTTATTAATGCGATTGTTGATATAATTTGAGCCCGTGATTTTGATTAGTTCATTTTTCTGCGTCCTCCCCTCCACCATATACAGTAGCGGATTTAGGTCTAGGCAACCTAGGCAGTTGCCTATAGCGGCAATTTCCAGGAGGGGGGAGAGCGGCATTTACTCTCTCTCTCTCTCTCTTCCTTTTTTTTCTTTTCATTTTAATTTTACAGTCAAATTTGTTTTTAAAACACTTGTTGGTAGATCTTTTCTGAAGTTTGTTTTTGAACACCTTGTTGAAGTCGGATATTGTCTTGTTATCGCATTGTCGTGGTCACGGCGAGAGTAAAAGGAAAGTGTAGCTGCATAATTATATTGTAATGACGATATCACGTTATTATGCTATGGAACTGCTTCTATAAACAAGAATGCATTGTTGAAAATCAAATTGGATGTGCTTATTATTGATCGCTATAAATATAGTCGCGACGCTGTTATTCACGGCGTGACTCCTCCTCTTTGCTTACGTCTTAGGAAGTGAAGGCTCTATAAAGTCTAGGTAGTTAGTATCGTTCGCCATTTTTGTTCTTTCGTTGCCGAGCTACCATAAGAGAAATCTATTTGCCACATCGTTAAACATTATTATGTCGTAGCTCCTATGATAATAAATCAAACGCACTAAATTCAGCAAATAATTGAGCGGCAAATAACGTCTTCGTATGCTTTCTGCGAACGCCAACGAAAGAGCCAAAATGGTGGGCGATTATATCGAGCCTTAAGAAATGAATAACGTCTTCATCAGCGAATCACAAGACGCACACATTTAAATGTAGCCCACATGCAACGCGATTGGCTGCCGGAAATTAGAGCGACGGGACTATAGTAATCACAATTCTCAGTTACATTTCCAATATAATATTTCGTCAACAATACTATTTAATCACTTTCCAGCATGTGTACTCTATAATTCGATATGAAAGGTATATTCCGCAAAGAGTTGGAGTTTATTTTTCAATTTAATTTATACTTCCTATCGAAGTAAGAAATACCACTAACAAAACCAATGTTTAAAAATAAACCACAGCCTTCCATTCACAAATCAGTTTTGTTTCAACAATGAATAAGTTTGAATATGTTTCTTTGCATCGAGTCTGATGTGCGTCGTCAGATCTACTTCGTGACATCATCAATGTTTTCTCTGTGAAGAAAGTGCCAAGGAAATATTTATAATTCACAAGTAAGATGCATGTATTTTGATTCCTGTAATTTATTATTTTCTGAATTTTAATATTTCATTTAAAACTAATTTAAACTAAACATGATATGTATAATGGTACTTATAAACTTTTTGTGGGAGTTGAGGGGGGACAAATTTTAGCACTGCCTAAGGGCGGCACTACACATGAATCCGGCCCTCAGCATATAGTGCACTAAGTGTGATTGCAAACCCACATTTATGGCTATTAGAGGATGGGTATTGCATTGTACTTCGACAAGACAAACTAGCTTCTAGGCGCATTCGTCAAGACAAAGTAATATTATAAACATAGAGTGAATACAATTCTCTATGGATATAAATAGGAATGAAGCATTCGTCTTTGTATTAGTAAATGCAACTAGCAGACAGCATTCGAATTGTTTTCTCTAGACGGTGGATTAGAAAATGAAGGAATCATTCGAATTGTTTACAAAAGAATCGAATGAAACTGTAGTCGGCGACTGTCGAATAATTCAGAGGTATTAGATGAGATTTAAAAATGTGGGGATTGAGCAAAAAGTGCAACTAAAATGGAACTGAAAAAAGATCAAGAAGTATGAGAGAGATAGGATGTGAATAATCAAATGAGTAGAGAAATAGTAAAAGTATTTGTGCGAGATCGTGCTTGCTTTCCGCACAAACTCAATACGCGATAAGTGTGAAATACCACATTCAGTATTCCCAACGTAACACACATAACAATTCCCCTCATCTTACCGCTTAAGCGCCATATTCATTTTACTGCTTTAGGCATTTAACATATTATTTTTAGAGACGTTTAACATAGTAATAATTATAAATTGGAAACTTACCACTGCAATTTCACCTAAATTGCAATGTTAATTATTGTTTTTAAATATTTGCAAAAATTAAGTAAACTCTACTACTCCACAAAAGTTATTGCATTCCCGATGCAAGTAACATTAAGGAAGCCATGAAAAAATCAACAAGATTCCAGATACCGATGTTATTACTGCAATATGTTATATAAATAATATTGTTAAAATATTAAAATGAAAAATAAATCATTACATAACCTTACCGTTTGTTTTAAGTTCGCATTTATAGACTGGGGGGGGGGAAGACAGACGTATATCACGGCCTGCTGGAGTATAGTAAACACAGAAAAATTTTTATGGGAACAATGTTGAAGAAAGATATTTTGGTATTCCAAAGTTGCCGTCATTAAACAGAAACCAAGATGGAGATTTCATTGCAACTAATTAGAAATTCCTCTTTCAGGTATGTAATAAACGATCTTCGCACAAAATAATGTACGATACACGAGCGGTATGTTTGTTTTCCTCGAACATGAAAACGTCAACATACCGCTCTTGTAACGCATATTACTATTACATGGATGAAAATAGTAAGGAAGGAATTAATGTAAGTTGAGTAGTGAGAAAGTGAAAGTGAGCACAAATAGAAAGAGTGAATAATAATAGCGTAAAAGTGTTAAGAAAATTGTATAAGTGACAGCAAGAAAGTAAAGCTAACATTTGAACATTGGAACAGTAAGAGAAAAATAGGAGAAAAGTTTAATGGAAAAAATAGGGTAAATAATAAAATATGGCAATGAATAGGAAAAGGTGAAATTGAGATATTTCTGAATATTATTAGTTAGAAAAAAAAAGGGGCGTTGAAAGTAGTAAGCCTATATAATGTTAGAGATATTATGATTAGTGAAAAAATATAGAATAGAGACAAATACATTGAATGAGAGAATAGGCCGAGTAATATAAAGGTACATAGTGTAAAGTATGGTTATTTGTGTAGACGTGTACTGCTAATAATGTGTTAATGGTGGCACCGGATACGGGAAATGTGAGGTATACCATTAAATGTAAATAAGTGTTGTGACGTACATAACATATATCATGTTGTGTTGTTGTGTCATATCATACCATATCATATCATATATCATATCATATCTCATATCACATCATATCATATCGTATCATATCATATCATATCACACCACACCATATATCAAATCATATATATATATATATATATATATATATATATATATATATATCACATCTCAAATCACATCAGACATCAAATCATATCACATATCAAATCACATCACACATCAAATCATACATCTATCATAAATCATATCATATCATATCATATCATATCATATCATATCATAACATAACATATAATATATCATAAAATATATCACATTATATATCACATCATATCATATCATATCATATCATATCATATCATATCATATCATATATCTCATATATCACATATCATATCATATGATATATCATACCATATCTCATATCATATGATATATCATATCATATCTCATATCATATATCATATCATATCACACCACACCATATACCAAATCACACCATATCAAATCATATCATATATCAAATCACATGTCCACACCTGTGGAGTAACGGTTAGCACGTCTAGCCGCGAAACCAGGTGGCCCGGGTTCGATTCCCGGTTGGGGCAAGTTACCTGGTTGAGGTTTTTTCCGGGGCTTTCCCTCAACCCAATATGAGCAAATGCTGGGTAACTTTCGGTGCTGGACCCCGGAATCATTGCACCGGCATTATCACCTTCATCTCATTCAGACGCTAAATAACCTACGCTGTTGATAAAGCGTCGTAAAATAACCTACTAAAATAAAAAAAAAATATCAAATCACATATATCACATCACATCTCTAATCACATCAAATCACACATCTATCATAAATCATATCATATCATATCATATCATATCATATCATATCATATCATATCATATCATACCATATATATCACACCACACCATAAATCAAATCACACCATATCAAATCATATCATATATATCACATCATATCTCAAATCACATCAGACATCACATATCAAATCACATCACACATCAAATCACACATATATCATAAATCATATCATATCATATCATATATCATATCATATATCACATAATCATATCGTATGTCAAGTCATATCATGTCATATCATATATCATATCACATTACATATCGTATCGTATCGTATCATATCGTATGGTATCACATCACATCACATCATATATCATATTATCATACCATATCATTATATCATTTGGTATCGCCGATCATTAGTGCTAAGTTCGCTACGACTATGAGACTATCATCTTTATTTTATGCAAAAAATACCACATATTAAAACATATATAATTTGTGGTTTCAATTACGGTGCATAACCAGGAGTTCCTTAATGATCCAGGCTGGCCCACTAAGAGTGTATTAGGAGTTCTATAGAAAATAATCAAAGGGATTCAGAGCTGAGCTTGGAGGCGGGTTGGCTGGTGAAGACGCGGCTTATTACTGAAGTTGTGAGCGGTCTGGTCTGTTCATGAACTATTAAACACGCATGAGAAGTCGCCCAGTCGCCCAACGATCTGTGCCCTGTTTCATAAAGCTCACAAGTCCTGCGATCATGGCAATTCTACCAGAACATTGTAGCATTTGTTTTCTTATCTGCTTTGATAAATAAAATTTGTAAATTGTCAACAGTGTTTCATAACCCGACAAGACAAATAAATTATTTATAAACAATTAAGATCGATAGCAAATTATTTCATGTTGTTTTTCGTTTGATATTTTTATAAAAGCAATCTATATGAGACGAAACAATCGGATGATCTATGATGCATGCCATTATTAGGGGAGAGTTGGGTAGTATCGGACATCGGGTAATATCGGAGAGTGATGTGTCTTCCATCTACCACCAGACGGTAGTACCTAAGTGACATGGTTACGTTTCTGTATGCGACATCTGAACACTGCTACTACCATCTGGTAATAGATGAAAGAAACATCACTGTACTATCCAACTCTCCCCTAAATTTGTTAAGATTAGTAACCACCTTAAGAAAATGAAACATGAACAGCGAGAAAATTGCACTTCTACATTTGATTAACCCTTAAATTGGCAAAACTTCATTTCTCATACTAGTTTATTAAACCCTGTCGAAATGTAAAGAAAACAACTATCGCAATGTCCATATTTTATATGTTGTAAAATATTATAGGCATAATATAGTGTAATTTTGGTTATTTAATTTTCCTATCAATTTTTTCTACTGTTCTATTAAAATTATAGCATATATTAACCTGCTGTATCCTATAGGATACTTTGTGAATTTAAAGGTTAAAGAAAGGAGACATTATAATATTTTGGTCACTTTATTTAGTTTTCATTTTGGTAATAAGAAATTTTTCCACGAATACTTAATCACTGAAAATATAGCCTAATTTAGATTTATCATTTGTTTCAAAATTCTTAGTCTTCTTGGTCCCTGCCATCACTTTTACTACCTCTGTTAATACTGACAATGACTTACTTAAAATAAAGTATTTCCCTTAAAATCCACACCAATGTCCAATACCCTCAATCAGAATACAGTCCAACTACTGCAACAATAAACTGTCAACTTCCTATGACACACAAAACATGAGATGTCAGGATTTCATGACAATTTACATATTACATGTTGAACTGTCGAAAAATGAATTGACACTTTTCTGTTTCATATTTTCCAACTGGTTATTTAACTGTTGCAGCTCTTCGATTCTTTTGTTCTCGTTTCACATGTTTGTCTTCAAATTTATTATTGTCTGACCGAAATCCTGTAACTGTAGTTTTATTTCCTGATTAATTTTTATGAACTCTAATTTAATTTCTGGTACTTCTCTCATCTCCCCGCTCTGCACACTGGTACCGAATCAGCCGTCCAGAACACAAGGAAATAATATGCTCGCTGTAGCAATAAATAACATTACTGAATCGATTCTTCCAAATGAATTTGTTTGCCATCTCTAATTGAACCGTTCTGATTAACCAAGATGAGATTTACAATTTCCAACCTTTCAGACCTCACCGTGGGCCTATTTCATAACATTTCACAACTTTATATATATATATATATATATATATATAATTTTGACAAATGACAAATAACGACTGTACAAATTGTCAAATTTCTGTTTCCTAAAGCAATTTTCCAATTTTGCGTTGTCAACCTCAACATGAGCGAGTCTGCTATAATGTTCCGAAATTCAGTTACAAATACCAGAATTAAGCTATACTCAAAACCAGAAGTTATAATTAAAGCAAATAAAAACAATGAAACATAAAACCCTGTCATTTTAAAAACTGTCCCTTTGCAAGCATATCTGTCTCGTTGTCAACTTGTAGCGAAACGTTGGCAAACTATTGTAAACATTGTGTCAACACAAGCCTATTCGTAAAGAGCGGAACATCTGGAGATGGTTCAGAGAGATGCCTTATTTTTTTATAATAAAGAGACCGATGACCAATGCTGTACATTTAAAGTTAAAAGGCGGATGTGTTGTGAATGTCATTTATTGAGGTAAGACAAGTATATTTTTGTTGGACGGCCGATTCTAAATAAAGTCCCATCGTCACGAATACAGAAATTGTCAGTTAGGTTACAAGCGCTATTTACAAAACACGAAAATAAATGAATAAGTAACTAAGTAAGTAAATAAATAAGTAAATAAAAGAATAAGTAAATAATTAAGTAAGACCTAATAAATAAATAAATAAATAGACAGACAGACAGACAGACAGACAGACAGACAGACAGACAGACAGACAGACAGACAGACAGACAGACAGACAGACAGACAGACAGACAGACAGACAGACAGACAGACAGACAGACAGACAGACAGACAGATAGATAGATAGATAGATAGATAGATAGATAGATAGATAGATAGATAGATAGATAGATAGATAGATAGATAGGTAGATAGATAAATAAATTAAATAAATAAATTACATGAATAAATTACATGAATAAATAAATTAAATAAATAATTAAAGAAATAAATAAACAAACAAACAAATGAACAAACGGATAAATAAATAAATAAATAAATAATAAATAAATGAACAAAAATAGGGGTTGTAGTGTTCGGAATAGAGATCGTAAACTATATTTTCTAACATATAGTCTCATCGTATTTTCGTAATTATGTTTGGAACATCTTAAGTGTTAGAAAATAAATTTTTTATGCTAGAAGAAAATGTTTACACATAAAAATAAGTATTCCCAGATGGCCACTAGATCGAATCTTAATTCGACTACATTTTGACATTATGCTATGATAATTCCGCTACAAGCTACGTGACTAAAAATTAAGCGTCGTTTTGCAGAATTCGGCCAAAGTTGACAACTCTCGAGTCTGTTCAATATACTGGGCACTGGCTCTGGTATTTTAATGGGGTTGCTTGTGATTGGATAATTTAAACATAGTATGACATTCGGTATGACGCATGTTATTGGTCCTTTTAGAAAATCGAAGCTCGTCTCCAAAACTCTCCAACAGACTGGAAATGCATGAAAGAAATGTAGGTATTGTTAAATATGAACAAATAGGGAAATTATGTCCATAATACGAAAATGTTTACTTACTTACTTACTTACTTACTTATTGGTTTTTAAGGAACCCGGAGGTTCATTGCCGCCCTCACATAAGCCCGCCATTGATCCCTATCCTGAGCAAGATTAATCCAGTCTCTATCATCATATCCCACTTCCCTCAAATCCATTTAATATTATCTTCCCATCTACGTCTCGGCCTCCCCAAAGGTCTTTTCCCCTCCGGCCTCCCAACTAACACTATATATGCATTTCTGGATTCGCCCATACGTGCTACGTGCCCTGCCCATCTCAAACGTCTGGATTTAATGTTCCTAATTATGTCAGGTGAAGAATGCAATGCGTGCAGCTCTGCGTTCTGTAACTTTCTCCATTCTCCTGTAACTTCATCCCTCTTAGCCACGAACATTTTCCTAAGAACCTTATTCTCAAACACCCTTAACCTGTGTTCCTCTCTCAAAGTGAGAGTTCAAGTTTCGCAACCATACAGAACAACCGGTAATGTAACTGTTTTATAAAATCTAACTTTTAGATTTTTTGACAGCAGACTAGATGACAAATGCTTCTCAACCGAATAATAACAGGCATTTCCCATATTTATTCTGCGTTTAATTTCCTCCCTAGTGTCATTTATATTTGTTACTGTTGCTCCAAGATATTTGAATTTTTCCACCTCATCGAACGATAAATCTCCAATTTTTATATTTCCATTTCGTACAATATTCTGGTCACGAGACATAATCATATACTACGAAAATTTTATATGAAACATTATGGAATATAAAAAATAACCCCACTTCGATTCTAACTCATGATGAAACTTAAAATTATGATTCCCAATACTGTGCGATTAAAGGTGTAAATTTGAAATTTAATATTTTTCCGCTACGTAATCATAACAAATAATTCTTCCCTGGACATATTCTAGATTTATCCCACAGGTATGGGGGCAGTGTTTATGACGTCATGTCTGGAGCAGGATCTTCACAATGAGTAAGGGTAGGGCATGCTACTTGGCTGCAGTGCTGGTCGAGAACGCTTGTTTTTGTTGACATTTGGCTCCTTGAATTATACAGCGAGAGACCCTCGACGCAAGAACCATTGTGTCATCGCGAGGCAACGTAGGAATTCAGGAGCATGGCTTCCTCACACCAAGGCGTTAGGGGACAAAGACGTAACTTAGGCTGTGGTACAACAAGGGTAAAAAATAATAACTTACAGTTTGAATAAATGCTTCATCTTCTTAAAACATGTAACAGTTTCGTATTCAAATGTTCTACGTAAAACTTAACGATTGTTTTAATGGTAATTAAAAAAAAATATGAGGTTTAGATCTCTGAAAGCTGTTCTGAACCTATACTTCATTTTATTATCTCTTGTAGTAAGATAAATCTAATCGAGCAGGGTGGCTCAACCGAGAATATGACAAATATAGTTACTTACTGAAAATACTGGCATTTTGACAAATCTTATTTACTTCATTTTCGCGCAAAAAATGTACGGCTTCATAAAAATTATATCCTAATATCTTATCTATAAATATACTTTTATATAATTGATAGAAGTTGTGTTAATTCACGAGTTATGTGTAACCAAATCTTTAAATTATATATATATATATATATATATATATATATATATATATACTAGTGGCTTGTGCAGCAAATGCTGCAAACTAAGTAAATTAGACGTTCAAATAACAAATTTTCAGATTTATTTTCAACTAGCCGTACCCGTGCGCTCCGCTGCACCTGTTAGAAATAAATATAAAATAATTACATAATTAAAATAGGACGTTTGATCTAGGGAATTTTTGAGTTTGATAGAAGGATAAATCGTTTAATATGTTACTTAATTTAAATTGTATTTAAATAATTAAAATGCGATCATTTTGGTCCAGAGACACTCATTTGGTGCAATGACAATTCCTTTAACATGTTTCTTAATTGTTATTACATGCAACCATAGTTTAATGAAGATTGTCATATCATTTAGTTTTAATGTGTATACTTTATATTACTTGCTATATGTTTCAGAAGTTACTGTAATAACATTGTAGAATTATGTCCATCTAGAGAAACTACACATTCCAATGGTGAAATAATAATTAAACAATTAATTAGCTTCCGATATTACTTCATACAAACACAGAAACATTCTCTTAGGCTATGTTTAATAGCTTTCGATTTTGTTGTCCAAGGCCCCTTATAGACGAAGTCATTTGTTTTTATTTCAGTACAGCGTCTTAGATGGCGTTATTATTGTAATTTTAAAACTCATTTATCTCATTAAATATCGGTCCTATCAAAATGTTGTATAGAATAAAACTTATCGGAAATTATTTTTAAACAAACGTTTGTTATGTAATATTTTTCATGAAAATCAATAATAAGCGAGATATTTCGATTTATTTAATTCAGGCCCCCTTATAACCCCCCTTTTAAATAAAGTATTTTGAATGCCATATAGCCTAAAATCTAAGTTACAACGAACTTAATTTATATTCCAATTTTCATATAAATCGGTTCAGCTATTTTCGCGTGAAAAGGTAACAAACATCTGGACAGACAGACAGACATACAAACAAAAATAAAAAAAGCGATTTTCGGTTTCAGGATGATTAATTATACATGTTAACACCAATTAATTTTGGAAAATCGAAAATTACCAGAAATATGTTGGCTACAGATTTATTATTAATATAAAATAGATAAAGAATACCAGACATTTTGAAAGTTATTTTCTTCCATAATAATGAAACATACTCCCTCTGAATGGTTTTTTATGCCAAATACCTTTTCCTGAACCTATCCTCCTTCAGGTTTTGAGCTTCAACGCGTAAACGCAAGTAACAATGTCAGAACGATCAGTGGGTTTTTTCATGTGGGACTAAATAATAGCTAATTCAGGTCATTGTGGATTGCACGTGAAAGTTAAAAAAATGTCAGGCTTGCTATGCTTTCGAACAATAAACATAGCATCTTGATATACCTGCTGCACGGAGAGCTTGAAATGTTGTGGGTAAAATCATTTCATCCTGTTAAGAGATCTTGCTGAAATGATCGGGAGACTACAAACTTTTCTAGGTCTCTTATTTTATCAGTAAGTAATACCTTTTGGTTTTTCCTTGGAAACTGTAATTTTTGCGCTCTCTCGAGTCAATACTGAAGAGAATGACGCATATAAATATCTACACCACACCGCCATTAAGTATATGAAAAAGACCCAACCCCACTTGATTAATAACTATAAAATATTTCATTTTTAATAACAATATTATTATCTTACTTAAGTTTTGTAGTTATATACTACATAGCCGCCATTCAGTAAATTATAGAAATGAAGATCTAATTTCATATATTCTCTACATCTACTTATATAACCCCAAACGTTTAACTTTCATATCATCTATATTGCATTAATACGTATAATTAATGAAAAATAGTCGCATCATGGCATTAATTATAATAATATTTAATTTCTAATGGTAATAGTGTCATCAAACCGTCTCAAATTTTTTTAGATTTTAATATCAAATACACAGCTGTACTCATAAAATTACACTCCGCAGAATCAGACCTGTAAATTATTTTTAGTAAGCCTTGAAGTTTTTAATAACTAATTCAATTTGAGCTCTAAATATGTCAGCAATCCTGCAGGTCATGGCCTTTGTGTAGTAGCCTATTGCTTATTGTAGGCTAGTGTGTGTTTTGTTTTATTCTGAAATGATGCAATTAGTTCCCAAATTGACGAAAGATGGATTTTGGAAAATATGAAAATAATGTAAGAAAACTAACGCTTCACTGAAAGTTACTATTTTTTTTTAAAACTTCGGGTTCTAAGCTTCAAAATGAGGGATCATTTATTAAAATCAGTTCAGCCGTTTCCCGTGATTTCCATTAGCAGTTCAAATTATATATATAAATATATAAATATATATTATCACCACGGCATGGCGCGTCCTCAGGTTGCGGATAGAGGAGATCGCCTCCAGATATCGAGGGTAGCTGCGAATATATTGAATAAGCAGTCGTGGACAGCCGATAAGGGGTGGTCCCCCAGCTTGGGGGTTGGGCGAAGGGCTGACAACCCATCACCGTAAAAAACAGCTTGTTAGGAATCCTTCAATAATGACACTCAGGAGGAAATTAAACGCAGAATAAATATGGGAAATGCCTGTTAGTATTCGGTTGAGAAGCTTTTGTCATCTAGTCTGCTGTCAAAAAATCTGAAAGTTAGAATTTATAAAACAGTTATATTACCGGTTGTTCTATATGGTTGTGAAGCTTGGACTCTCACTTTGAGAGAATGGAACAGAGATTAAGGGTGTTTGAGAATAATGTTCTTAGGAAAATATTTCGGGCTAAGGGGGATGAAGTTACAGGAGAATGGAGAAAGTTACACGACGCAGAGCTGCACGCATTGTATTCTGCACCTGACATAATTAGGAACATTAAATCCAGACGCTTGAGATGGGCAGGGCATGTAGCACGTATGGGCGAATCCAGAAATGCATATAGTGTGTTAGTTGGAAGGGAAAAAGACCTTTGGGGAGGCCGAGACGTAGATGGGAAGATAATATTAAAATGGATTTGAGGGAGGTGGGATATGATTATAGAGACTGGATTAATCTTGCTCAGGATAGGGATCAATGGCGGGCTTATGTGAGGGTGGCAATGAACCTCCGGGTTCCTTAAATGCCAATAAGTAAGTAAGTATATATATATATATATATATATATATATATATATATATATATATATATACAGGGTGATTCACGGGGATTTACCGTCACTTACGGAGTTTATTTCCGAAGACATTCTGAGCAAAAAATCTCATATAAACATTTGTCTTAATCTCAATAATATTTTCAGACTTACACTAATTTGAACTTGTTTCTAAAATAATACCATTATTCTTGAGTTTTAAGGGTAAAATAATATTACAAATACAGAATGAACTTTTCAGGAGTATCATTTCTTTAGTTAGCTAATGTTCTGAAACTAAAAATGTGTTGTGAATTCCAAAGTTTCTTCGTACAGAATTTTTTTCTTTCGATTTTTAAGTACAAAATTACATTTTCTTACGCAGTTAACAATTGTTACAAATCACGCCACTCTTGTAAATTCTTCAAGACTGTACATTAGGATGCAGAATTAAACTGTTAAGAATCAAGTTCCTAAAGTCGTATGATTTTAAAAATTTTTGTGATAAGTTCATAAGAATGATGCCATTTTTAGTTATAATCTGTACAAAACAACTGACAACACTTTTACAGATCTTATTTCCGAAGACATTCTAAGCAAAAACTGTCATGTGAACATGAATTCTGTTCTCAATATTTTCAGAGTTACACTAATTTGATGTTGTTAAAAATATTATTTTCTTTAGTTTTTAAGTTTAAAAAATGTTACAAATGGCAAATGAACTATTCAGAAGTATACGTATTTTCTTTAATTAGCTAATATTCTGAAGATAAAAATGTGTTGTTAATTCTTTAGTATCTTTGCACAGGATTCCCACCCCCCTCCAAATTTTTTTTACTAAAATTACATCAGTCTTACTTATCACAACAATTGTTACGACTTCTAGCAACTTAATTCTTTACAGTTCAATTCCGTATCGTAATGTAAAGTCTGAAAGAGTTTACAAGAATTACGTGATTCGTAACAATTATTGTGATAAGAGCGCAAGAAAAATGTAATTTCGAAGTTAAAAATTGAAAAAAAATCTGTACGAAGCAACTATGGAATTCACAACACATTAATTGTAGCCAATTAAATAAATTATACTTCTGAATAGTTCATACTCTATTTGTAATATATGTTTTTTTTTACTCTTAAACCTAAAAAAAAAAAGAAATTTATTGTAACAACTTCAAATTCCTTTTAACTCTGAAAATATATAAGACCCATGTTTATATGACTTTTTTTTTCTCTCAAAATGTCTTCGGAAATATACTCTGTAAGTCGCAGTAAGGCCTTGTGAATCACCCTATGCAATGTGTATAAAAATTATTTCGAAATTTCAGAATACAAATGTAGCTAATAATAATTAATTTTTGAACAAAAACTTACTTAATTACGGTACATTAAAGATATTAACACAATTTAAATTATCTTATTATATTTCAGTGAGTTACATGTTATAAGTTTTGCGTATAATTGAGTTACAGAATTATAATATAACCAAGAGCCAAAATTAATCCTGTGATTTTTTTTTCACCAGTTTACTCAGAATGTTTATTAGAATCACAAACTCAATCGATGAAACCAAACATAAGTACGTGAATTTACATTGTCCATTGCAATCACAACTTCAGTCGATGAACAAAAAACTAAGCACGTCAATTCTGATCGTCCATTAAAATCACATCCTAAATGCATGAACACAAAACATAAGTACGCGAATTCTGATCATCCATTACAATAACAAACTCAATCGATGAAACCAAACATAAGTACGTGAATTTACATTCTCCATTGCAATCACAACTTCAATCGATGAACATAAACATAAGTACGTGAATCTTGATATTCCATTAAAATTCCATCCTAAATTGATGAACACAATCATAAGTACGTGAATACATATCATTCATTACAATCACAAACTCAGTCGATGAATACAAACATACTGTAAGTACATACTGAAGTACAGCATTTACTCAGAATGTTTATTACAATCACAAACTCAGTCGATGAAACCAAACATAAGTACGTGAATTTACATTGTCCATTACAATCACAACTTCAATCGAACATAAACATAAGTACGTGAATCTTGATATTCCATTAACATTCCATCCTAAATTGATGAATACAATCATAAGTACGTGAATACATATCATTCATTACAATCACAAACTCAGTCGATGAATACAAACATATTGTAAGTACATACTGAAGTACAGCATTTACTCAGAATGTTTATTACAATCACAAACTCAGTCGATGAAACCAAACATAAGTACGTGAATTTACATTGTCAATTACAATCACAACTTCTATCGAACATAAACATAAGTACGTGAATCTTGATATTCCATTAAAATTCCATCCTAAATTGATGAATACAATCATAAGTACGTGAATACATATCATTCATTACAATCACAAACTCAGTCGATGAATACAAACATACTGTAAGTACATACTGAAGTACAGCATTTACTCAGAATGTTTATTACAATCACAAACTCAATCGATGAAACCAAACATAAGTACGTGAATTTACATTGTTCATTGCAATCACAACTTCAATCGAACATAAACGTAAGTACGTGAATCTTGATATTCCATTAACATTCCATCCTAAATTGATGAACACAATCACAAGTACGTGAATACATATCATTCATTACAATCACAAACTCAGTCGATGAATACAAACATACTGTAAGTACATACTGAAGTACAGCATTTACTCAGAATGTTTATTACAATCACAAACTCAATCGATGAAACCAAACATAAGTACGTGAATTTACATTGTTCATTGCAATCACAACTTCAATCGAACATAAACGTAAGTACGTGAATCTTGATATTCCATTAACATTCCATCCTAAATTGATGAACACAATCACAAGTACGTGAATACATATCATTCATTACAATCACAAACTCAGTCGATGAATACAAACATATTGTAAGTACATACTGAAGTACAGCATTTACTCAAATGTTTATTACAATCACAAACTCAGTCGATGAAACCAAACATAAGTACGTGAATTTACATTGTCAATTACAATCACAACTTCTATCGAACATAAACATAAGTACGTGAATCTTGATATTCCATTAAAATTCCATCCTAAATTGATGAATACAATCATAAGTACGTGAATACATATCATTCATTACAATCACAAACTCAGTCGATGAATACAAACATATTGTAAGTACATACTGAAGTACAGCATTTACTCAGAATGTTTATTACAATCACAAACTCAGTCGATGAAACCAAACATAAGTACGTGAATTTACATTGTCAATTACAATCACAACTTCTATCGAACATAAACATAAGTACGTGAATCTTGATATTCCATTAAAATTCCATCCTAAATTGATGAATACAATCATAAGTACGTGAATACATACCATTCATTACAATCACAAACTCAGTCGATGAATACAAACATACTGTAAGTACATACTGAAGTACAGCATTTACTCAGAATGTTTATTACAATCACAAACTCAGTCGATGAAACCAAACATAAGTACGTGAATTTACATTGTCCATTACAATCACACAAACATACGTACTGGTACGCGAATTCTTGATCTTCCATTAAAATTACATCTTAAATCTACGAACACAAACATAAACACGTGAATCCAGATCATCTATTACAATCATAACCTCAATAGATGAATACAAACATAAGTACGTGAATCTAGACCGCCCATTACAATCACAACCTCAATCATAAGTCCATTATAATCAGAACTTCTATCGATGAACACAAACACAAATAAGTGATCGCCTATTATAATCAAAACCTCAATCGGATAAATAGAAATATATGCACTCAAACCTAGATAGTCCATTACAACGGATACTTTAATCAATGGCTTCAAACCAGCAGATGTGAAACTAGAAGCTGAAAGAAGCAAGACTGATGAAACTTGGAACCATTCTATTTAGGAACGCAGTTGCAAAACGTAGCTGTTCACCAGAATATATTTATTGTGAAAGCATTCGATTTAATTTTATTAATGTTTATAGAGCAAGAAATAGTAGAGAATTGCTCTTTTACAGATCTATGGAATATTATTAATCAGTGCTCTATTGATTGGTCCAACATTACTGGAGTAAACATACTCCGCGGTATTTCTAAATATTGGAATAAAAAGCGGCGGTCTGGGACGGGCAGCCTTCACTGGCAGACTGACATGGCAGAACACGAAGTTCTCATTAGTCACATGTCAACACACACAAAAAACCAGAGGTCTTTCCCTTGCGCTGTATTTTCGGTTACTAATATTGAATGTCACAGCGTCACATAAAAAAAATGCGAAATATTTAGTATAGACAGATGTATCAAGTAGCGGGCTTTGGTCTCTCAAAAATGAGGGGTCTGTTATTGATATCGTGACAGTACCGATGAGAATTAATTAAATGAAGTGCTTTCTACGGTGACAGTATGTGTCGCAATCATATACACAGGCCGCTAATTATACCGGGGAAGTCATTCGTTCAACAATAGTTCAGCTCGTCCTTTCTGATTAGTAGTCGCATTTTCATGTCACTCCGAATATCAGGAATACCCTTCAATACCGCTGAATTCATTTAATTCCGATACAATACATAGAAATTAATATACGTACTTTGCCTATGAATGTGAGAAAAGCGCAAGCTATGCAGTGCCGTTGTATCTGTAGCTTATATAAAGCAATGTGAAACTTTTTACGATTATTTCACAAATTAAATACCGTACCTATTTTTTACGAGAAATGTACAGTGCTACTACAGGGACATTATTTTATTTTACTAACATTTTTAACATTAACCTGGCTATACTCGGAAACACTGTTACCCCCCTTCCATTACAGGAGTTTGGAGTTGCTAGTGCAATATGCAAACAAATCTTTTACTAACTATAGGAGGAGAGAAAAGTAGTGTATCCATTTATGTTACTGGGAAATAGAGTATTACGATTTTCAGTTTGATCATTACTTTACAGTACTTTGTCAAAAAACAGTAGAATAGTAACAATTTTTTTTGACAAACTCAACTCTTCAGGCGGTTATGTTCATTATGTAATGTCTACTTTATTCAGCATATTACTAACCTAATGTATTCCTGAGAATTTTGTGAGCACTTCCGTAAGAAACCCCAATTTCTACAGCTAACTTCTTGATCGACTTATTAGGACCTCGCTGCATCCTTTCTCTAGCATCTTCTACAGCATATTCTGTCACCTTTGTTGGCCATATTGTACTTTTCTTCCTTTCTGTACACTCTGTTGCTCTAAATTTATCTACCAGATTAATGACATTTCTACGAAAATATTCCGTAATGATATAATCAGGAAATTGTGAAAAAAATTGTTGTTCACATTCGGTTATATTGTAATTCCAGTTTCCATCATTGTCCTTCATACCTACAAACAGTAAAACAAAACTCGTACCGCACCATATTATAGGGTACCGTACTTTCGGTAACTCTAACCTTCACTTGTGCTCAGTCCACACAGATAAATTCAGTTATGCTATACACGATACCTGTGTGAAAATAAACTTCAATAATATAAGCTCTATCTTCTATAGAAAATGCAACATATTTCTGAAACACACTGTACTCTGTACCGTTTATTTTACTGCTGGCAACAGCGACCGTAAGTTTGTGTGACTGACGTTAGCAAGGACATTAGTGAAAGGGGTGGGAGTCAAGTACATTTAGAAACGCAGGTACAATAAAATTGAAGTAAAAATAAAATGATGTCCCTGTATAAATAATCTTTCCGATTACAAACCTGAATACCTAACTATCGTTAGAAGACACTTAGAAGCATGATATTGGTATCAATGGAAAGAGAAACTCAAATATTTTTTGTTATATTGGTGAACCTGTCGCATGTTTATTAATTTCGTTGCTAGGAGACGATATAACAGAAAAATGGCTGCAAATGAAGACAGGAGGGCATTTTGTGTGCTAGATTTTCACATATCCCAGTCTGTTTGCAATCTACCGAATTTTTTTTTTTTTAGAACTTCGTCAACTCATGTAACTATATCATCACACAACACTTACTGCCATTCCTTGCATCTGTTGTATGTTATTCGGTTGCTGCATCATATTGTATCATTCATTTGCAACTTTAAAGTGTTCTCTTGTTACACGTAAGTAGTCTGGAATAGGTGAAAATATAAGCGAAGAAAAAAGAAAAATGCTTAAGGATAAAGTAATGGGGATAGTGAAAGAAAATTCATTTAGTACGAGGAACGAAGGCGTGAAGAGCAAGAAACCTGACATGCTAGAGAGAGCGGAAGTCGGAGTTTTGTCGAGGACAGCAAATTCCGATCGAGAAGCATGCGGCAGAACGACCACGGCCCGGTGGAAAGGCGAAGATAGAGGAATGACCGTGAGGAGTTGCACGAACGTATGGAAGAAATCTGTAGTGACGTCACCACAAGGTCACATCAAGAGTGTAATGTGTCAAACGAATAGGAGCGGTAATGTAGACGTGTGTGGTGTCAGCGAAAGAAATGTAGGCAACGTGAGACAACAGCTGGGAAAGGTTAATGTGCAAAAGAAAGTCGATAGGGATAAGGCGGAGAGCAGCAAGGATAAACCAGCATACAATCTAAGGAAATGGTGTGTCAGTGGAATGAAGGATTAATTAAGGGTGCAGTGAATATGGGTGAATAATGTTTTAGTATGAGAAGGGTCATGATGAGTAATTTAATTAGTAGGAATGAGTAGGACGTATTGTAAATATAGGAAGAGTAGAGGAGCTAAAAGTAGGACTAGACTAGATAGGTATCAGTAGGACAAAAAAAAAGTAATATAGATAGATGTAAAGCAAATAATAGAGGGTAGGCTTAGTTATAGTACAGTAAATGATTGTAGTGATATGTTAAATAAGTTGGTCTGTAAAAATGATGAATAGAAAAAGTAATTGTTACGTTGTTATTAGGAATAGGAAATAGTAGAAGGTAGGAGTAGAGGGAAAGAAGGAATATTTAATAAACGCAGAAATATAGGAAGTGTGGTGAACGAACATGAAAGACTTAGTGGGTGAACATTAAATGATGAAGAGATGTCGGTCATTAACATAGAGTATTGTACAAGTTGTAAATAGTATATGGAAGGGACTGCTGGCCCGAATACTATATAAGTGAAGGGCCAGCAGGACCAAAAGTTTGAGTGAGAATAAACCATACCATACCATCCCATACCATACACGTAAGTAGAAATGAGATTTATTTAGATAATTTATTTTAATGTCATATTATAGAGTGCTTACCTGGCTTTTAATTCAGAAACTTTCTTAAATTTCGTGCGTTGTTTTTCCTGCCAATACCTCATAACTTAGAAATTGTGACAATGGGGCAAAACGGGGTGGGGCATAACAGGGCAGTACATCCTGCCCCACGTCATATTTAATTAAATTTCACCTCCTGTAATGGGTTGTTCGTTCTGTTGTTTGTCAGAAGAAGGTTGGATTAGATGCGTATCATGTCTGAAATGGGCTCACAATTGTTGTGCAGGAGTAGACAGTGAAGACGAGGATGCCACGCACATTTGCGTATTTTGCGAATGACTTTTTTTCAAGTAAACTTGTAGAATGTTGTAGTATTCACACATTCAGTATATAATTTTTGTCACTTTTGCCATTTAATTATTAAAAAAAATAGAAACCCCATTTTGCCCCATACGTGGGGCAGAACGGAGCAAAACACACATTCCAAAAAACTAATTTATTTTAAGGCTATAATGACCAGATTTCACTCGACGTGCATATTTTTTTTACTTGTTTACAGTGTAATAAAAGCATATATGTCATAAAACCCATACATTTACATTATTTGATACAAAATAAAAACATTCAAACATTAACTACCCCGTCCTGCTCCATGTTCCCCTACAACGCAATTTTAGAAGAAAATTTTGTGTTGATCCACCCAGTGGGCCCAGTATCCGTTAAGTGGTACGTTGACTTCAAAACGAGGGGATGCATCTGTAAGCGGAAGAAAACCGGTCGTCTGTAAGTGAGACAAATGTAGAGCGTCTGAGAGAGAGTTTCACACGAAGTCCACAGAAATCCACCGTAAAAGCCAGTAGAGAATTAAACATCCCCCAACAAACTGTGTGGAAGATTTTACGGAAACGTTTGAAGTTCCATCCATACCGTCTGCAATTGTTGCAGGCTCTGAAACCAGACGACAAAGCCAAGCGACAGTCTTTCTGTGAGGAGATGCAACTCATAATGGAAACTGAAGGTTTCATCGAATTATTGGTGTTTAGTGACGAAGCCACTTTATATCTGTCAGTAAAAGTGCACAAACACAATGTCAGGATATGGGCTTTGGAAAATCGTAACAGTTATGTGGAACATGTACGCGACTCCCCAAAGTGAACGTGTTTTGTGCTATAAGCCGTGAAAATGTGTATGGCCCTTTCTGTTTTGTCGAGGCGACAATCACAGGTAATTTGTACCTAGACATGTTACAGTTATGGCTTCTTCCACAACTAGAACAGGATATCGAAGGTCTTATTTTTCAGCAGGATGAGGCACCACCCCATTACCACTTAGATGTCAGAAACGAACTGAATACACGACTTCCAAGGAGATGGACTGGACGTGCTGGCCGTGAAGATTTAGAATGTTTGCATTGCCCTCCACGTTCCCCCGACCTCACTCCTTGAGATTTTTTTTCTGTGGGGTTTTATAACAAGTGTATCAGCCACCATTACTACCTACCATTAAAGACCGTGTCCACATCACAGAGGCCATTGCACTGGATAGTCCAATGCTACAACGTGTATGGCAGGAAATTGACTACAAACTTGATGTGTGTCGTGTGACACAAGGAGCTCACCTTGAGCACATGTGACGGTTGTGAACCAAATGTTTCTCCTTATGTTTCATGTTTTCCAGTGAAAAAAAAATTAAATTATTGGAGTTTCTGTTTCTGTTGATACCAATTTCATGTTTTCTAATTTTTGCTTATTTAAGAGCAGCACATCTGATCACCGAATGGATAACAAAAAATATTTGAGTTTCTTTTTCCATTGATACCAATATCTGTGTCTCAGTGAAACATACAGCAGAGTCCGTATAGGTCAATTTCTATCTGATGCTTTTCCAATTCACTGCGGGCTAAAGCAGGGAGATGCACTATCACCTTTACTTTTTAACTTTGCTCTAGGGTATGCCATTAGGAAAGTCCAGGATAACGGAGAGGGCTATGAATTGAACGCGTTACATCAGCTTCTTGTCTATGCGGATGACGTGAATATGTTAGGAGAAAATCCACAAACGATTAGGGAAAACACGGGAATTTTACTGGAAGCAAGTAAAGAGATAGGTTTGGAAGTGAATCCCGAAAAGACAAAGTATATGATTATGTCTCGTGACCAGAATATTGTACAAAATGGAAATATAAAAATTGGAAATTTATCTTTTGAAGAGGTGGAAAAATTCAAATATCTTGGAGCAACAGTAACAAATATAAATTACGCTCGGGAGGAAATTAAATGCAGAATAAATATGGGAAATGCTTGTTATTATTCGGTTGAGAAGCTCTTATCATCCAGTCTGCTGTCCAAAAACCTGAAAGTTAGAATTTATAAAACAGTTATATTACCGGTTGTTCTGTATGGCTGTGAAACTTGGACTCTCACTCTGAGAGAGGAACATAGGTTAAGGGTGTTTGAGAATAAGGTGCTTAGGAAAATATTTGGGGCTAAGCGGGATGAAGTTACAGGAAAATGGAGAAAGTTACACAACACAGAACTGCAAGCATTGTATTGTTCACCTGACTTAATTAGGAACATTAAATCCAGACGTTTGAGATGGGCAGGGCATGTAGCACGTATGGACGAATCAAGAAATGCATATAGAGTGTTAGTTGGGAGACCGGAGGGAAAAAGACCTTTAGGGAGGCAGAGACGTAGGTGGCAGGATAATATTAAAATAGATTTGAGGGGGGTGGGGTATGATGATAGAGACTGGATTAATCTTGCACAGGATAGGGACCGCTGGCGGTCTTATGTGAGAGCGGCAATGAACCTCCGGGTTCCTTAAAAGCCATTTGTAAGTAAGTAAGTAAGTAAGTACTGATACCAATATCATGTTTCTAAGTGTCTCCTAACGATAGTTATTCAAGTTTGTAATCGGAAAGATCATTTATAGTAACACTGTATTATATCCAACCTATAAGGAGTGAACATTATTTTTAACTTTTTGATATGAAAGATTTATTCTGATGTCGTGGAAACAGAAATGTAAGATTAACTTCGTGCATCGTAGTTTTCAGCGCGGTCCGAGTCGCTCCATTCTCTATCCAACGTGTCTCGGAAAATTGCTATAGCTACTTCTCTCCATAATGTCTGACAGGATATGTAAAAAAACTATCGGCAGAGGAGGAGAGAAGTATAATTGCTATTCAACCAATGGCGCGAGGTCTTATTCCACGCTAGACTTGAAGATGGGCGGTAGTAGAACGTTTCAGACCGCCCAACTTCAAGCTACGGAAACTCCTGAAATCTATACTAAATGCATCATTTGAAAGGCAGAGAAGAAGACTAGCCGTAAGGCGTATATGGAGAGATTTCAGGAAAAATCGAAATAGGTCCTCGACATGTTTGCACGAAATCACGTGTAGAAGCTCAGTTCTTAAAGACAATCTGGGAGGCATGAAAACAATGATCTTCAGTAACACGCGCATATATGTTTAACGGTACAAGAAATATAAGTGCAGTTCGGAAATATATTGACTACACCTTGTATTCTACAAATCTTCATTCTGATCCTTAACAATTAATTTTTAAGTTATTATTAAGTTTTTACTGTCGTAATTAACATCGTGTAAATATTGTTCTATTTCTCATAATTTAAATTTTTATTCATTAAAAAAATTTCCTCTCTTCCTCATACATGAAGGAGGAAACTGATGTATGCTTTTGCATTTAGAAAATAGGTTTTTGAGAAAAAAAAGACTATAGTTTGTAATATATAGTTTGTGCGAGATCGTGCGTATTTGCTTGCTTTCCGCACAAAACCAATACGCGGTAAGTGTGAAATACCACATTCAGTATTCCCAACGTAACACACATAACAATTTCCCTCTTCTTACCGCTTAAGCGCCATATTCATTTTACTGCTTTAGGCTTTTAACATATTATTTTTAGAGACGTTTAACATAGTAATAATTATAAACTGGAAACTTACCACTGCAATTTCACCTAAATTGCAATGTTAATTATTGTTTTTAAATATTTGCAAAAATTAAGTAAAGTCTACTACTCCACGAAACTTATTGCATTCCTGATACAAGTAACAATAATTAAGCCGTGAAAAAATCAACAAGATTCCAGATGCGGATGTTATTACTGCAGTATGTTATATAAATAATCTTGTTAAAAATATTAAAATGAAAAATTAATCATTACATAACCTTACCATATTTTTAAGTTCGCATTTAAAGACTGGGGGAAAAAAGACAGACGTATATCACGGCCTGCTGGAATATAGTAAACACAGAATACATTTTATAGGAACAATGTTGAAGATATTTTTGTTTTTAAAAGTTGCCGTCATTGAACAGAAACCAAGATGGAGATTTCATTGCAACTAATTAGAAATTCTTCTTTTAGGTATGTAATGAACGATCTTCGCACAAAATAGTGTACGATACACGAGCGGTATATTTGTTTTCATGTTGTCGGAAATTAAAAAAGCTCAACTACGTTTCGCTTTTTCAATCTTTTCCTCGAACATGAAAACATCAACATACCGCTTTTGTAACGCATATTACTATTTTGTTAACCCATTACAACTCAAGAACTGATGGCCGCAACATTTTAACAAGTACAATAAATAGCGTAAGTCAATTTATTTATTAAATATTTATGACCAGCTGTGCAAACTTTCAGGCTATTTGAAGAAATGTGTTATTCACTAGAGTGTTTTGAAGTAAAAAATGTGCCGAAAGCCAGAAAGTTGAGAAAATGACCTATGAATAAAAATATGCCAATCTCAATATTTATTCACCAGCTACATATATTGGGGCTTAAACTGCAAAAGGGTGAACTAACGGCGTAGCTCAGTCGGCTAAGGCGCATGCATGCCAATCGGAAGTTGCGTTCGGGCGCGGATTCGATTCGCGTCTGGGGTGATTATCTGGTTGAGTTTTTCTGAGATTTTCCCCAACTGTAAGGTGAACGTCAGGTAATCTATGGCAAATTCTCGGCCTCATCTCGAAAAATACCACGTCACTATCACTAATCCCCTTGACGCCAAATAATCTACAGTCGGCCTGGGTAATGCAGTCGGTAGAGCGCTGGCCTTGTGTACTCGAGGTTGCGGTTTCGATCACGGCCCAGGTCGATGGCATTTAAGTGTGTTTAAATGCGACAGGCTCATGTCAGTAGATTTACTGCCATTTAAAAGAACTTCTGCTGGACGAAATTCCGGTAAACAATTGACGTTGATATAACCATTGCAGTTGTGAGTGTCGTTAAATAAACCAGAATTTTAATTTAAATAACCTACACGTAGTAGTTGATACAGCGTCGTTAAATAACGAAATAAAAAAGGAGTGAGCCGCCGGTGTAGCTCAGTCGTCGGCGCTAGCCTGTTGATCCGTAGTTGCGCTCGGGCGCGGGTTCGATCCCCGCTTGGGCTGATTATCTGGTTGGGATTTTATCCGAGGTTTTCCCCAAACTGCAGAGAAAATGTCAGGTAATCAATGGCGAATCCTCTGCCTCATCTCGTCAGATAGCGTCTCGCTATCACTAATTCCATTAACGCTAAATAACTTAGTTGATAAAGCGTCATTAAATAAATTTAAAAAGTGAAGAAACTACACATTTTGAAAAGTGAATCGTTAAAGAATGTTCTGAAACAATCAACGAACTTTTCACATTTTGAAGACTTTTTTTTTGCTATTTTCATCAATCCATCGCCTTAAATAGCCTCTAGGGGTGCTATTCATAGACATTTCGCAGCACGCGCTACGAGCGTACTAAGCTAGCCCCGGCTATCGACTGGTTACTTGTACAGAATTTAAATCATATCCTATCGCTAACACTGGTTTATGAATACGAAAAACGCTGATCATCCACCGGAAACCCGCACTAAAAATGTCTATGAATACGGCCCTAGAGCTTGTTATTTTTTTATTATTTGATTTTAAGGCCTTCAGTAGAATGCTGGGTTTGCAGTGAAAGACCTGACAATGGGCAGAACACGTACGACGTATGTATGTATGTATGTATGTATGTATATCCATTCCCCCCTACCGAACATCCTCATATTCATCTTCTTTCACTGTGGCTGTTCCTCGGCTTTGGAATTCCCTACCTAGTAATGTCAGGGACTGTCAAACATCAAACCAATTTAAGAATAGGCTAACGAAATATTTCTCTAACAATTCTTGTTAACAATAATAGCTGTTTCAGGTATCTCAATGTTTAATGGTTTTATATATCACAGATAAATATCTAAATTATCTTATTATTATTATTATTGTTATTATTATTATTATAACTATTTCTTACCAATATTTATTATTGTCACACTAACATTACTTATCCAACTTTCATTATTTACTTTCATGTTGTTTTATGGTCTAGATATTAATGTAATAACTACTGCGTGTTCAGTTCAAAGTGTCATGGCTCGCTGTATGCCGTCATGTGGCTAGTCGATGAGCCTAGAGAATTCAATCTTCTTACACTTCCGCAGAGGTGTATAACCTATGAGGCAGAGAAGTTGCCTAGCAAGTACGGCGTTCATTCTGAAGAGTACGTACCGATACGTACGGTAACGCCGGTAGTGGCAGGAATGTGAACTGTTTGGAAATACGTACTGTCGGGATATGGGGAGAGGGTTAAGACGATTACTTACGTATTTGTTGACATTAACTTCGACGGTCGACATGGACACGGAGCATTTGATTTGTATTGTGGAATGTTGTGGTACGCAACCGATGATAACAAATACCCTGCGTACGACTTGGCCGCGCAAAACACAGTTCGAAAGAGGTTATGGTAGCACACAGACCGTACAGACCGCCATCTGTTGCTACGACGTTCAAGTTATACCGTACACGTTCTCAAGTTCAGATTGAAGAACGCCTTAAATAATAG
This sequence comes from Periplaneta americana, assembly GCF_040183065.1. Taxonomy (NCBI): domain Eukaryota; kingdom Metazoa; phylum Arthropoda; class Insecta; order Blattodea; family Blattidae; genus Periplaneta; species Periplaneta americana. The sequence goes on along the minus strand of NC_091132.1, from coordinate 27,408,417 downwards.
GCAACTTCTCTAACATATAAGCTGAAACTCGCTTCAAATCGGTGACCCAACAACAGTGACGTCATGACACACTTTGAAATGAACACCCAGTATGTAAGGAATTTTATTCAATTAGAATTAGAATCTGGCTGGGCGGAAGAGAAGGCCTACTGGCCTTAGCTCTGCCAGATTAAATAAATAAATTATTAAATAAATTATTATATATGTATGTATGTATTTATGTATGTATGTATGTAGATCGAACGTTTTCTGACATACCGTGACATGTGAAAGGTCGCTGGTCACTCAGCGATTAGCTACACCGTACGCTAAACAACTTCTCTGCCGACGGAGCTAAAACAAAAGCGCGCCTGGCTAATGACGTCGCAGTCCGTACACATTATTCCAGTCATCGACGCCATTTAGCGGAGGTCGCAGGAACGGACGACATGGAAGAGAGACCCCCACAACTTGGAACAGTGCAGACGCCTGGTTCGTAATTGAATATGGACGCTCATTTCGCTCCCAAAACCCCCTTTTTCCCCTACTTCCGTCTGCCTCGAGGCTCGTATTACACACAACGCGAGTCAGCAACCGATACGAAATCACAAGATTTGCTCTAATCCTGCACCGTTCTACCTACTCAATCAAGCGAGCCAAAGAAATTACTGTGTAGTTCTAATGGAGGAGAAAGCAACAGCGGTTTATCAAATAAAGTGTTCAGATTGAACTTTGACACTGATAATTAAATACAGAATGCACAGCAATTCGAAAGCTCATACACCTTCTCTTTCAGCTACAAAAGAGGAGTTATTCTACACACTGGAGCCGTTGTAATTGTGCAAATCTAGACAATTTGGCCTTAAAAGTCAGTTCTTTATTTTTACATCATTTATTTGTGTAGGTATTTATTTTGTGGCGTTAAGGGGAGAGGATGGTATTTTTTTTTAACTTTTTTCCTATTTGGTATATATCATTAATTTTTTTGTATGTAGAGAGGTCATAGCTGTAGCAACTGAACCAAATATAAATATTTTGAAAAAAAAAATATTTGGAGGCCCAGTTTTAAAAAAAATTACCCAATGTATGATTTTATTACAACCAATATATCTAAACCATTTTTAAAGATAGATTCAAACAATTTTTTGCAATGTACTTGCAAATGCATGCTATACAATCTGTCTGTAACAGAATTTTGATATTAGTCCCTACGTTTGTAAAATAAACAATTAAAATTTAATAACATTTTTTATTTCCTTTTTCGCAAACAAACGGGCATATTTTAAAAATGAAATCTATTAACAAAATTCTGTTACAGAGAAAAGTTTCCTAAAAGTATAAAGAATGTGTGTTCTAAATTTCATGCATGTATATTTAATAGTTCATAAATTATATCCATTTTTATCTTGAAATGTAGCAAAAAAAAAATGAAGTTACCGGAAACAATGACAAAGGGGTCGTGTGACTTAAAAATGGCGTCTCAACATCTGATAAGGGTACAAATACCCATAAAATGTTATGAAATGCATTCCATACATATTAAAGAGTATTTTAAAGCCTTTTTTGTTTTGAAAATTTAATTTACCGGAAAAACAAATGAAAAGGGACATGTGATTTAAAAATTCATAGCGCAGGTAGTTTAAAAATGGCGTCTCAACATCCGCTAAGGGCACAAATACCCACGAAATGATATGCAATGCATTCCACGCATATCACAGAGTATTTTAAAGAATTTTTTTTTAATTTACTCATTTTTCACCAAAAAATATCGTCCTCTCCCCTTAAGGCCAATACATAATACACCGTGTCCCGCCTAGAGGGATCGAGAAATAAATGATAGCCATTTAAAATGAGACTAAGAGATTGTTTTGATTTACATCTGGCGAAATTCAGAAACAGTCCAAGTTTATGCACCAATGGTTTAAAAATAGTTGCATGTTGGTGCTCATGCGAACTAACGTTTATCGTGGAAACAAGCCTGGCGCCATTCAGTAGAACTTTCCGTCATTGGACCATTCTTCTTCATCGAGGCAACAGTCACAGGGAATGTGTACCTGGACATGTTGCAAAACTTTTGTTGTTGATCAATTCCTCCAGAATCGATTTTTCAGCAACATTACTATGAAGCAGTGCGTGGTTTCTTGAATGTAATCTTTCCCAATAGGTTGATCGGAAGAGGAGAACCCTTGCCTGGCCACCCAGATCACCCGACTTGATGCCCATTGACCTTACTCTGGGGCTATGTGGTAAGTGTCGTGTACCAACGTGATACAGTTGACACTTCGGAAAAACTGAGACAACGCATTATAAATGCAGCTGCGCTAATCATTCCACAAATCTTATGGAACACTTGGCAGAAGGTTGAGTACCTTTTAGATGTCTTCAGGGTAGCTCGAAGGGCACACATCGAGTTGCACAGACCTTTCTGCGAAACTCTGAGAGTTTTTACATCAAGTTATGTAAAAAGGTATGTAAATGAACTATTATTTACACATAAAATTACTACTTATTTTTCGATCCCTCTAAGAGGTGCACGGTGTACTATTCAAATGTAAGTTACATTCTGACGTCGTTATAATCTTTTTTAAGAATTAAGATAGCCTACACACAAAACAAGAACAAATTTATACTCGAGTTCCTTTTTCTTCTAGTTATTATATGCTTATATGAATTGTATAATTTCAAGGGAAAAATTGTTCCATTGTTCTGGGGCCGGGTATCGATACCAGGTCCCGGGATCGATACCCGGCCCCGGAACAATTTTTACCTTGAAATTATTCAAATCTGCTTTACAGGGAGCATTACCTGAAAGACTAGATTTGCATAATATATGAATTGTGTTAACTCTCTCGGTTCTTATATTTATTTTATCAATCTTATTAATATTATTTTTTATTGATTTCTCTGTCCAAATACACGTTAGAAAAATATAATTTGCTATCCTACATGCATGCAAAATTTCATCAAAATATTTTATGTACGTTTCGGGTTATCATATAAAAGGTGCCCGATTCAACAAAATATTCAGCCACCGGCATAGCTCAGTCGGCTAAGGCGTTTGCCAGCCAGAGTTGCGCTCGGACGGGGGTTCGGTTCCTGCTTGGGCTGATTACCTGGTTGAGTTTTTTTCCGAGGTTCTCTCCAATCGTAAGGCAGATATCAGGTAATGTAGGGCGAATCCTCGGCCTCATCTCGCCAAATATCATCTCGCTATTACCAATTTCATCGATGCTATATATGAAATATGAAATATGATGAAAAGCCTGAAATCCCATATGGGCAGCGGCCTCCTACAAGAGTGTAGGGTGAGCTGAAAGTCTACTACACTTGGAGAGCCAGTCTAAGAGAGCTTACACTATACTTCCAAAATAAACATATAAACTATATAAGCTAACATGAAAAACTATACAGCCTAAACAAACAAATTGTACAAACTAGACACTCACAAAAAAACTATACAAACTGAACACAAATTATAGTCTGAAAGGATGCTATGTAACCTCGTAGTTTATATAGTGTTGTTAAATAACCAAATAAAAATATATTAGGGCCTATATTCCACAAATTTACATAGTTAAAAATAACTATTAGGTTTCGAAAACTTTAAAATTGCTTAGTGATGTAGAGATAGTGTATATTAAGCATATCAATTTTTATTTCTTGAGGACATTGTTTATAAGTCCCGCGCCGTGGCGTCGAGGTCTAAGGCATCCTGCCTGGGACTCGCGTTACGGATTGCGCGCTGGTTCGAGTCCTCATGGGGGAAGAAATTTTCTCATGAAATTCCGGCCAGTGTATGAGACTGGTACCCACCCAGCATCGTGATGCACTTGGGGTACTAAAATAGATAGCGAAATCCAGTTACGCAAACCAGTTATAACGGTTGGGGAGGCTCATCGTGCTAACCACAAGATACCTCCATTCTGTTTGGATGATCGTCCACCTCTGCTTCGGCATATGGCCGTGAGGCCAGCAGCCGGCTGGTCGGTCTTGGCCCCTCGTGGGCTGTAGCGCCAGGATTATTAATATTAATAATATTATTATTATTATTATTATTATTATTATTATTATTATTATTATTACTTACTTACTTACTTACTGGCTTTTAAGGAACCCGGAGGTTCATTGCTGCCCTCACATAAGCCCGTCATTGGTCCCTATCCTGAGCAAAATTAATCCATTCTCTATCATCATATCCCACCTCCCTCAAATCCAATTTAATATTATCTTCCCATCTACGTCTCGGCCTCCCTAAAGGTCTTGTTCCCTCCGGCCTCCCAACTAACACTCTATATGCATTTCTGGATTCGCCCATACGTGCTATATGCCCTGCCCATCTCAAACGTATGGATTTAATGTTCCTAATTATGTCAGGTGAAGAATACAATGCGTGCAGTTCTGTGTTGTGTAACTTTCTCCAATCTCCTGTAACTTCATCCCTCTTAGCCCCAAATATTTTCCTAAGCACCTTATTCTCAAACATCCTTAATCTCTGTTCCTCCCTCAAAGTGAGAGTCCAAGTTTCACAACCATATAGAACAACCGGTAATATAACTGTTTTATAAATTCTAACTTTCAGATTTTTCGACAGCAGACTGGATGATAAAAGTTTCTCATCCGAATGATTATTATTATTATTATTATTATTATTATTATTATTATTGTTATTATTATTATTGTTTCTGAGGGGAAAAAATGTTGAAATACAGTAATACTATACTAGAGAAAGATGTACCTCCCCTTTAACAGTTATTCTGGTATAAGAAACGATAATTATGGTGATGCGATTGTTTTGCTATAAGAGCGCTGAAGGCAAAACAGTTTCTCCTTTACCTCAGAACGCAGATTCAGTCTTTTGTGTGTGGAACAGATACTTTCACCTGCAATTTATTCTTACTCATTTCACCTCACTAAGGACGGTTTTTGAAACCGACATGGACAATATGAAACGAAATATTCAATGATATTTACTGAGAGACTTCAAAGAGATTTCTATACATGGTCACGAGAGAAACATGTTCATATGCAAGTACAGGATTGAGTAGGACGTTGAACGAAAATTGTATCAAAAGGGAGAAGCAAAGGAGATGAGTGCAATGCCCCCATACGGACGCTAGTCACGTACCTTGCTGGTGGCTAGCTGCCCTCTCTGCTTACCTGAACACGGACTACCCTCCATGATTTACATGCAGATAGAATTACACTCCTGGGGGAGTCTGGGGACACCTGGCCATTCAGAGCCTGGATCGTTGGTTATAATACATACAACTGACCCGTACGCAGGTCAACTATTCTTTCTCCCTTCCATCTCCGTCCTCGTGTTCCACGTCATTTCCTTCCCTTATTCTCCTCATCTACTGCTACCCTTTCTTAAACCCCATTTCCTTATTGCAGTCCCTCAAGCCTCTATTTTCTTGATTGTATCCTTTCCCCATAGCCGCTGACCCTATCTTTATATCTGACTACGAGATTTGTATTGAACAAGTTTGCCACTACCCGTATACATGTAAATGCTGCGATAAAAAGACCATTCAGAATCTGGATGAGGCTATCGCTCCAGAATGTTGTATGCCGTAGCTGGACTCCTGTATAAGCAACTATAAAAATTCCCTCTGCTTCCTGCTTACATTACGGCTGTAAATCAATGGAGAGTTTTCGTGTTCCGCCTTTTACGGAAGAAGAGATTGTCTACTGGAATGTATACACGAAACGATTCACTCTCTCCTTGGTCGTTGATAGCAGTAACATCACTAATAAATGAAAACAAATGGTCAAAAAAGAGTATTAATACTCGATCTAATGTGTTTTGAAGAGCTGACACAAGTAAACCTCCCTCCCTTCGAAGTAGCTTCAGATTTTTTTTCGAGCTCTACTCTGGAAGAAGTGCTCAGAAAAACTTTTATACTATTAATATTAGATTTTACGGAAATTCATCTTTTGAAGAGGTGGAAAAATTCAAATACCTAGGAGCAACAGTAACAAATATAAATGATACTCGGGAGGAAATTAAACACAGAATAAATATGGGAAATACCTGTTATTATTCGGTTGAGAAGCTTTTATCATCCAGTCTGGTGTCAAAAGATCTCAAAGTTAGAATTTACAAAAGAATTATAATACCGGTTGTTCTTTATGGTTGTGAAACTTGGACTCTCACTTTGAGAGAGAAACATAGGTTAAGAGTGTTTGAGAATAAGGTGCTTAGGAAAATATTTGGAGCTAAGAGGGATGAAGTTACAAGAGAATGGAGAAAGTTACACAACACAGAACTGCACGCATTGTATTCTTCATCTGACATAATTAGGAACATTAAATCCAGACGTTTGAGATGGACAGGGCATGTAGAACGTATGAGCGAATCCAGAAATCCATATAGAGTGTTAGTTGGAAGGTCGGAGGGGAAAAAAGACTTTTGGGGAGGCCGAGACGTAGATGGGAGGATAATATTAAAATGGCTTTGAGGGAGGTGGGATATGTTCAGGATAGGCTTATGTGAGGGCGGCAATGAACCTCCGGGTTCCTTAAAAGCTAGTAAGTATGTTCCAAATATAGTTGAAATAAGCACGAAAATATACAACTGATATCGAAGAAATATACACGTAAATATGCAGTACCATCATGTTGCGAACGACTTGTTTCGTAATAGAAATACTGTAAAAACAAACACACATTAATTATTATTGACCGTTATTTGATTGTGCGTGGCAGATTAAGTGAGCTTGGCTGCGAAATTGACACATACTTTCTGACTTCATGTTCGTTTTCAGCGTTTTACAAGTCAATACCATCATGTTGGGAACGATATGACTGTTCAGGTCTATACAGAGTGATTCACGAGGATTTACCGTCACTTGTGGATTATTTCCGAAGAAATTCTGACCAAAAAATGTCATATAAACATGTGTCTTCATCTCAATATTTTCAGAGTTACACTAATTTGAAGCTGCGTGTAAAATACTATTAGGCCTATTCTTTAGTCTTAAGGGTAAAAGAATATTTACAGATAAAAAATGAACTATTCAGAAGTATCATTTGTCACTTATTGCACGGAATGTTTCCCTAATCACTTGTTCCATAACTATGTTTTGAAGTGTGCGTCATTCTTCCTAGGTTAATCCTACCATGCCGTTATTAAAGGTGAGGTAGCTATTATCTCTACAAACAGGAACCATGCATCGAACTCAGTATTTCGGACTCCTGCCGTCTGTAATCGGAACTTGGCTGGCCTGTATTATTTATTAGTAAATCATATTATTCTAGTACATCCTTTGATCACTTATTGCACGGAATGTTTCCCTAATCACTTGTTCCATTACTGTGTGTTGAAATATGCGTCATTCCTCGGAGCTTTATCTTACCATACCACTATTTTATAGGCCGAGTCCCTTTAAATGTATGTAGGTATGAATGAGTAGTTATACCCTAACACGCTATACCCTTATTCATGAAGACGTAACCAATTATGAAATGGAAAATTTTATGTATATCCATAAAGTTGACAGCCATGTCGTAAAAATTATTCGTCTACTCTCCACTTTGGTCTTCTATACCTGTGTAGGAAGATGAAATTATGTACAGCTTTCAAATGTATCACGTTTCACTCTCCTACATTAAAATATTCTTTTTTTATTTCAAAGTGCTTTCCACCCGTAAATTTCTCAAACAGTAAAACAACTCGCCCAAATATTTGTATTCGAATTTGGCACCTGAAACATCACTTTCACTTTCAAAAGTAAGGTTTGACATGTGAATAACTTTCTGCAGATATTCATGTTCATATAAGTCTAATCTAATAGAAATATCAACCGAAAAAACAAAAAACATGGCGTTTTTACGAAAAGTTCCAGTTCCATCCAAAATCATTATAAATGACACATTAACAGAACGTGTGAGTTCATTCAACTATTTAGGTTATAATCTATCATACAACACTGCTGATTATATAGACAACAAAATCTCAAAATTTCTAAAAATGCTGGAACCATCAACAGTGTATTCAAACCTTCCCAAGTGCAAAGGCATACAAGACTGACAATCTACATATAAATATGGGAAATGCCTGTTATTATTCGGTTGAGAAGCTTTTGTCATCTAGTCTGCTGTCAAAAAATCTGAACGTTAGAATTTATAAAACAGTTATATTACCGGTTGTTGTGTATGGTTGTGAAACTTGGACTCTCACTTTGAGAGAGGAACAGAGATTAAGGGTGTTTGAGAATAAGGTTCTTAGGAAAATATTTGGGGCTAAAAGGGATGAAGTTACACGACAATGTAGAGAGTTACACAACGCAGAACTGCACGCATTGTATTCTTCACCTGACATAATTAGGAACATTAAATCCAGACGTTTGAGATGGGCAGGGCATGTAGCACGTATGGGCGAATCCAGAAATGCATATAGAGTGTTAGTTGGGAGGCCGGAGGGAAAATGATCTTTGGAGAGGCCGAGACGTAGATGGGAGGATAATATTAAAATGGATTTGAAGGAGGTGGGAGATGATGATAGTTACTGGATTAATCTTGCACAGGATAGGGACCGATGACGAGATTATATGTTGGCGGCAATGAACCTCCGGGTTCCTTAAAAGCCATTTTCAAGTAAGTAAGTTGTAAAGTCCACACTACATGATTAAAGTGGATATAGTAATATGCGTTACAAGAGCGGTATGTTGAAGTTTTCATGTTCGAGGAAAAGTTTGGAAAAGAGAAACATAGTTGAGCTTTTTTAATTTCCGAGAATTGAAAGAAAACATACCGCTCGTGTATCGTACATTATTTTGTGCGAAGATCGTTTATTACATACCTGAAAGAGGAATTTCTAATTAGTTGCAATGAAATCTCCATCTTGGTTTCAGTTCAATGACGGCAATTTTGGAAAACAAAAATATCTATCTTCAACATTGTTGCTTTAAAATATTTTCTGTGTTTACTATACTCCAGCAGGCCGTGATAGTGATATACGTCTGTCTTTTTTTTTCCCCAGTCTATAAATGCGAACTTAAAACAAACGGCTTCCTTAATGTTACATGCATCACGAAATGCAGTAACATTAGTGGAGTTATAGAGTTTACTTAATTTTTGCAAATATTTAAAAACAATAATTAACAGTGCAATTTAGGTGAAATTGCAGTGGTAAGTTTCCAATTTATGATTATTACTATATTGAACGTCTCTAAAATAATATGTTAAAAGCCTAAAGCAGTAAAATGAATATGTCACTTAAGCGGTAAGAAGAGGGAAATTGTTATGTGTGCTCGGTTCGGAATACTGAATGTGGAATTTTAGAATTACTGCGGGTTGGTTTTGTGCGGAAACCAAGCAAATACGCACGATCTCGCACAATAGTAATTATCATTGTCTCACGTTTGTTGTTGTTCAGTCCGATGCGAAAAAATTTTCAAGCCAAGAATGTTTTATGTTTTTTTAAGGTGATTTGAAGCTACGTTAGCGTTTCGTTGCATTCATGGAGAATGTTGTTACTTTCTTTTATTTTAACATTTTTCCTGCTCTTTTTTTTTTAGCTATTGTGGCCTAAATGTTGTGCCTTGTTTAGACCTAAAGAGATTTAAGAATAATTATGCGTCAATTGTCTATCTGTTTTGTTTAATGCCTAGTAATTGTTAGTGCTGATTATGATGAAAATATTGTAACATGTTAGCGTTATTGTTCCCAACTTGCTACTTTATTTCTAATTATACTAATTCACTGTGTTTGCTCAGGCAGTGTCTGCCTTCCTTTGTACTGTCCCCTAACTTGTAGAACTTGCGCGTTACCAACTGTTCATGTTATATCTTCCTGTGTAAATGGACGCTTTAATTATCCTGTTGAGTTGCTTCACGGACCCACGGACCCAGATACATTTCCAAGAGTATTGCCGCTGACGTGACACGCACGACATACATAAAGGCATTTTACAGCTATCACCTTACTTTTCATTTCCTAAGACCTGTCCACAGTTAAGAGCTTTTCAGCCACCCTCGAGTTACCAGTTTCCTTTGTGGAGAAGACCAAACAAGAAAAGAGATATAAATTAATTTCTCTCTCTAATCTCGTATCACTGTGACACTTGTAACCTCAAATTCCTGGTTTAAGAGCTGTTTAAAAACCTTAATCTCATTCAGAATCCCATTCATACATTTCCGCAGCTTCCCTACCTCCATATTTTCACCTAGATTTCATTACGGCATAGAGAAAAATGGTTTATACGCGAGGCTTATATTCAGCAAGTCCGGATTGGATCCCAGCAGCGGGATATTCTGATATCAATTTTTTTTCCGGTTTCCCAAGTCTTTTTAGGCAAATGACAGAACAGTATCAATTAAAAGAGACTCGTTTTCTACATAATTCTAACTCTTAACCAACATGCTTCGACATATCAGATATTTTCAGTAACACACTACTGGGTGTTCAGTTCAAAGTGTGTCATGGCTCGCTGTATGCCATCATGTGGCTAGCCGATGAGGCTAGAGAATTCAATATTCCTACACTTCCGCAAAGGTGTATTACCTAGGAGGCAGAGAAGTTGCCTAGCAAGTACGGCGTTCATTCTGAAGAGTACGTACCGATGCGTACGATAACGCCGGTAGTGGCAGGAATGTGAACTGTTTGGAAATACGTACTGTCGGGATATGGGGAGAGGGTTAAGACGATTACTTACGTATTTGTTGACATTAACTTCGACGGTCAACATGGACACGGAGTATTTGACTTGTATTGTGGAATGTTACCGTACGCAACCGATGGTAACAAATACCCTGCGTACGACTTGCCGGCGCAAAACACATTTCGAAAGAGGTTATGGTAGCACTCAGACCGTACAGACCGCCATCTGTTGCTACGACGTTCAAGTTATACCGTACACGTTCTTAAGTTCAGATTGAAGAACACCTTGAATAATAGGCAACTTCTCTGACATATAAGCTGAAACTCGCTTCAAATCGCTGACTCAACAACAGTGACGTCATGACACACTTTGAAATGAACACCCAGTATTCATCCGTAGCTGACATATCGTATTTCTTCTTACGATTTTCATAACTACGACCTGTTTGACCGATGTACGCTTACAGCGATATGCAATTTGATATGAACATGAGCTGCTACCAGAAAGTCAGGAGGAGGATAGCAATAGTAATGAGAGCTTTTAATAGAAAAAGGAGCATCTTCTGCGGACCTCTGGAAAAATAACTAAAAAAGAGACTAGTGAAGTGCTTTCTGTGGAGTGTGGCATTTTATGGTGGCAGAAACATGGAAATTACGACGAAGTGAAGAAAAGCGACTAGAATCATTTGAAATTTGGATATGGAGAAGGATGGAGCGTGTGAAATGGACAGACAGAATAAGAACTAAAGCTGTGTTGATAAGAGTGGGTGAAGAAAGTATGATGCTGAAACTGAACAGGATGAGAAAAGGTAATTGGCTGGGTCACTATCCGAGAAGAAACTGCCTATTGAAGGATGCACTGGGAGGAATGGTGAACGAGAGAAGAGTTCGGGGTAGAAGAAGACATCAGATGATAGACAACATTAAGATATCATATGCGAAGACTAAGAGGAAGGAAGAAAATAGGAAAGACTGGACAATGCTGGATTTGCAGTGAAAGATCTGCTCTTGGGTAGAACACTATGAATGAATGTACTTATGTATTTAGGTATTTATTTATTTATTTATTTATTTATTTATTTATTTATTCATTAGTTTGGTTGTCTTGGTGGCTTATTTATTTATTTATTTACTTACCGATATTTCTTCTATCTTTATTTACTTATCTATTTATTTACTTATTTACTTAAATATTTATTTTTGTATTTATTTACTTGTATATTTATGCATTTACTAATTTTATATTTGCTTATTTTATCATTTATTTAGGCTATTTATTCATTCATTCATTTAGTCATTTATTTATTTATTTATTTATTTATTTGTTAATGTGTCTTATATATATATATATATATATATATATATATTCTAGGAAATACAATTGATTTGTATTAACGTTGTATCAGATTCACTTTTGTATAATGAATTAACAACTCTTAAATAATAACATATACCGTATCAATATAAATTAATTATTTATTCCGTCTTATGGCTTAAGCATTGATTATATATAAAACAAAAAACTTATGTTTTACATCTTATTTAGTCTTAATAACTAACGTTTTCACTCTTATAGGGCATCTTCAGGTACGAGATATAACAGATATCTATCTAAAATCAATTAGAAAACTTTACCTTACATTTGGAAATTACATAAATAGAGTGAAATATAATATAGTGACAATACTAATCATCCAAAACAAGAGTTCTCCTATATCGACGGAGCAGTGTATTAATATCTAGTTATTTTGTGTGCTACATATTTTTGTGAACAAATATTTTTGACATTTTGTTACATGAAAAACATATACAGTACGTAAATCGGCTGTATGTTGATCCAGACAGACAAAGGGTAGGAAAACTTGAACTAGATTTCGAGGTGATGAAAAGGGAAAAAGGACATTGTTTCTCACTTCACATTAGGGTTGAGATACTGTTCGAAACATTATTTTATTCACGTGTAACAGAAACTATCAAAATTAATTGTTTCGAAGAGTCTTTTTCTTTGCTATTTTGTGATCTAGTCTTTATTAATAATGGTCTACACCACATTTTTTGCAACCAAACTGTTTTGTTTCAGTAACTACCATAGAGATGTAAAAAATTCAAGACTATGCGTTCCATAACTTAATAATTTTGAAAACAGGGGGCCGACAGTTCTCCTCTAATGGGGAAAGAATGACGTACAGAATTATTGCAACGGAATTAGATTTATCTACAGTTTTCCTGACTCTATATGCTATTATCCTATTAATCACCTACCTCGAGTAACCCTTCACAGGAAAGACATTTTAGAAATGTTATATGGGAATTAATATTGTCAACATCGCATATCCCTATTGTCCTATATTAACTTAAAGTCTCATGTCATATGAAGGTATTTATTGACGGTGGAAAACATAAATTTTATGACTATAATTATTAAGTATGCAAAATGTAGGATTTTGAGTCTCATAAAATATTTTTAAATCTTCGTTATGTCTTTTTAATTACGCCATTTACTGGCGTATAAGTTTATTTCATTGCTTTCGGAAGTGGCTGTACGATATTTTTTTTTATTGTCATAGCTTATCTTTATTGTATGTAGCACATAGAGAACATAATCAATGCTTTCATCAATATTGTTACCATATCGCTTGTAGCTTGAGTTATTCTGTGCAACTACTTTTGCGTGGTAATACTTTTAGATAAGTGGATATCCTTACAGCTTTGTACGTATCTCGCTTTTCATAAAAATGCAGCTGACTATCCATGTTTTATGCGTTCGTTTCTCTCATTTCACATCGTCCTACAGCCCTTAAAAAATTTATTTCATCTGCCTCAATGTTATTACGTCATCTTTCTTCACTTGCACGGAATGAAAGAGTAGGCTACCTTGGCTTATAAAATTTCGCATTTTCTCTTTTGGTCAGACTTTTCATGTTTTATAGACCGGAAAACAAGAATGCTGCTATTCTTTCATATATACAGAACAGGAGTGTACAAACCACTTCCATAACAAGCATAGCACTTTTATAAAAATGAATTTATTTCCTCCCTCTCCCTCCTCTCTCTCTCTCTCTCTCTCTCTCTCTCTGCCTGTGGTTAAGTTCATAATTTGTGTTACTTTTTATGCAGGCCTAATATAAACGTAAAATAAAAACATATTATCATTATGACTTGATATCTTGGCCTTTCCCATTTCATCTTGAAAATGTTATCTCCATCAAATATCAGATCTTCCTTTCATATTTCTTCCATTTATAAAATACTCGGTAATTAAATTAGGTTAATTATCTCTTGATCTTTCTATTCATTAAGTATTTTCAATTTATTTTGTCCCTCACCGTGACGTCGTGATCTAAAGCATAATGCCTAGGATTCGCGTTACGGAATGCATCCTGGTTCCAGTCCTCGTGGGACAAAAAATTTTCTGATAAAATTTCGGCCAGTGTATGGAACCGGTGTCCACTCAGTATCGTGATTCACTTGGAGAGCTAAAAAATATATAACGTGTTTCTAGCCCTTTAGATTTGGTAACTATATTTACATTATCTGTATAGACTGAACTGTCTGCTAGATCTCCTTGTAGCCTTTGATTCCTAATTTTATTGCGTATCAATTATCTGCGAAAAATTTATAACGTGTTTCTAGCCCTTTAGATTTGGTAACTATATTTACCTCATCTGTATAATGTAAGCTGAACTGTCTGATAGATCTGCTTGTAGCCTTTGCTACCTAATTTTATTGTGTATAAATTATCTGCGAAAAATATATAACGTGTTTCTAGCCCTTTAGATTTGGTAACTATATTTACCTCATCTGTATAATGTAAGCTGAACTGTCTGATAGATCTGCTCTTAGCTTTTGCTTCCTTATTTTATTGTGTATCAATGATCTGCGAAAAATATATAACGTGTTTCTAGCCCCTTAGATTTGATAACTATATTTATCTCATCTGTATAATGTAAGCTGAACTGTCTGATAGATCTGCTTGTACCCTATATACGGAAGCTCAGGAAAGCTATCACGAGCAGTTAGTACACCACCTTGCGCTGGTGGGTAATGGGTTTGCATAACTACAATGACGCCACAACACTCGGAATAAACTTTGATGCCTCCTCATTTCAACCAAACCACACATTTCCGGACATGGATCCCTGATTGAAAAATAATCAATCTGATATCCTGTACAGCATACTAAGAGTTGTCTGTGTTATTTTGAACCACCCAGTGTAAAGAGACGAAATTTCAGGTAGCTAGATTTTTTTTCCAGGAAATCCTTCGATGCACATAGGGCATAATCTCTTCAAATATAAAAATGTTAATAAATTTTACTAATAATATCTATGCGGTACGTAAGAATAAGGTAAAAATTATAAATTATGGTTTATTTAGCGACGTTCGCAACTACCGAGGTTAGATCAGCGTCGTCGGTGTGCCGGAATTTTGTCCCGTATGAGCCTGTCGACACTTAAATGCCGCCGATCTAGTCCATGATCGAACCCGCAACCTCGAACACAGAACCCCAGCACTATACTGATTGCGCCACTCAGGTCTACAAGAATAAGATGAACATACAAAATTTCATTTCTCCTATTCCGCAACTATGCTGCGAGAAATGGAAAGTTACTTCGTCACTGTGAAGGACATGTATCATTTTACATCATTTTGTTGTTGTGTAGGCTATATATATTTTTTCATGTAAGTGTTCCGTGAACTCGAGACCTCATTCATTTTCTTCACGTTGTATTCTAAGCAAGTAACAGTACGTATATTTTTATTTTCAATATTCGTACAACTCATTTTGTTCTCCGTACATCATCATTTTTCTAGTTTCCTGAATTGAAACTTTCAACTTTAATACCTCTAGTACTTCATTTAATTTGTAAGAGACATATTGAATTATTTTCTGTATTACAAAAATTAATTTCCACTGGGAATTCTGTCTCGTATCTTTTCTCGCTCTTTATTTTTTTTTAAAGCTCAGTTCGGGGAAGTTCCCTCTGCTCTGCTTTTTCCTTCAACTTCTTCTCTGCAACAAATACACGTCGTAACAACTTCAGACTAACTTCTAACGATGGATGAGTTATATTTATCTTCACTGAATTTTTTTACATGGCGTGACTGCTGAGATAGAAAATACATATTGGAAAATTAAGTGTTAACTATGCACAATTCTGTCTGCATCTTACTTTATAATAAGTATGAAGGATATTTACACGAGACACTGAGTAATTACTGTATATTTCACAGACAGTTTACTGCTCCTAGGTGATATTAAGGATGAGGTATTTTATATTTGACATTCGATAATGTGTATGATTTATTAATATTGTATGAATAACAACACCTAATAATAATAATAATAATAATAATAATAATAATAATAATAATAATAATATAATATATAATAATAATATATAATTTCACCTGACATAATTAGGACCTTAAAATCCACACGTTTGAGATGGGCAGGGCATGTAGCACGTATGGGCGAATCCAGAAATGCATATAGAGTGTTAGTTGGGAGACCGGAGGGAAAAAGACCTTTAGGGAGGCCGAGACGTAGATGGGAGGATAATATTAAAATGGATTTGAGGGAGGTGGGGTATGATGATAGAGACTGGATTAATCTTGCACAGGATAGGGACCGCTGGCGGGCTTATGTGAGGGCGGCAATGAACCTTCGGGTTCCTTAAAAGCCATTTGTAAGTAATAATAATAATAATAATAATAATAATAATAATAATAATAATAGTTACCTAAATGGGTTCTGTATAGAATAGTATACTTCATATATGACTTTAGTTTAAAATTTGCCAATAGGTGTAAATGTTATCGATCACTTCTTTTCTGTGCTTGTCCAGCTGCTGACATCTCTTGGGACTTGTAGGAAGTACAAGAAGATTCAATCATTGCAATGCGTGTTTAAATTATGTAAATGAAAATGGCGACCAGCAACTCAACGCCAAGGCACCGTAGGACATGTTTTCGATGTAAGTATGCAGTAAAAGTTATATTTTGAGAGTAAAACATTATGATATAAAGTATACGTGCAGAAACCTGAAATACAGTATAATATAACAGCATTTGTGCTCTAACTGTAACCCGCAGAATTTTTTCAGAATTTCTCCTCATTACAGTGATTTTTTTCAAGTGTAGAATTATATTAAACTTAAAAAATAAACAAGAAATGTCTCAGGACTCGAGAGTTATAATAATAATAATAATAATAATAATAATAATAATAATAATAATAATAATAAAAATAAAAATAAAAATAAAAATAAAAATAATAATAATAATAATAATAATAATAATAATAAGAGATAGAATATCACCGAAATTATAGCCGTCCAAATCTTGGATTTAAAATATCGGCATCCTAATCAATTCAAATGAACAAAAAAGAAAATGTAAATAAATGTTTAAAAAAACACATAATGAAATTTAAAAAAAAGAATATTCTGCGACAAGATTTGATAGCTATCAAAACGATAAAAATTTATTGAATATAAATAATATACACTGAATATTATAAAGATGAATAGAGATGGTGGTTGATGATGTTCAATGAAGATATTAAAATGGTTGATGCAATTGTCTGAAGAGTCTTATCAGGAATCTTTAATTTTCTGAGGACCTCCAATGTAAATTTGGGAATTGTTCCTCGCGCACCAAACATAAGTCCAATGACATTCCAATCTTGAATATTACATTTATGACTGAGATCATCACAGCGCGTTTCTCTTCATGTACCTGCTTTGATTGATCTTCATTAATTTCGAACCTTACAGTGGGGTCAAGAATGAGACCAGTTTTTCTATCTCGGTCAATAATAATAATAATAATAATAATAATAATAATAATAATAATAATAATAATAATAGTAATAATAGTAATCAGTGGTAAGGTTAGCTAGAGTTTGATGGAGAATAGATTATTGGCAATTAACCCCACTAGTAGGTGATTGGATGACGTCAATAAAAGACAACTGACTGTAGAATAGGCCATTTTAATATCATACATGCAGTACGTCTGTCTAATGTTTACTGTTTTTTAATAATTTAACGTCCATCTGTCCAATTTTAATGTAGCCTATGTTCTTCTCCTGATTATGAAGGTTAAATGAGCAAACTTTGGAAAAGCTAAGCATTCGTAAATTCCGTGTAGTTTTAATTTTAAATGTTAATGTGTGATTTAAATGCTATAGCTTACCTTCGATGCACTTAAATCATATTTTTAGAAATGTTACTTACACCCCTTTGCTCCTAACCGCCTCAATTATCAATAAAAGTTCTAGCGTATGTTTTGTGTTTTTTTTGTTATGGCAACTGTCATCAGGTGGCTTTGAATGCAAAACAAATCAACAATGACTTGAATACAGAAGAAAATTACATGTGGCTTGTTTATCATCACAAATATTATGTATACAACAAACAATGACTGCAACTAAAAAAACTAAGCGAAATTGTTTGCTTGTTTTCAGGTTCTCTATCAATTCCCCAGAGCTTTCCTATAGGGTTTGATACACCTTGTATAGGCCTATATGTAAATTGCAATGGCTTCACTGAATATAAAAAAACTCCACAAAACAAGTAATGGATTAAACCACACAAAAATCATAAATATAATGCAAATATTCAAATTTTAAAGCAGGATATGTTATAAATACGACTTTCGCACTACATTTTCTTAAGTTGACAAAGAAATAGTTACTTGTTTTGTCATGTAAATATCTTATATTCATGAAAAACCATTTGCAATTAATATATAGATGTAATACAACTTTTTCAGCACATATTCCATTTCATGAAACTGAATGTGCTCTTTATAATGAGAGAAAACATTTGTCCGAGTAACTAATACAATAAGCATATAATATATTGGCAAGTTAATAACGAAATTATACAATACCGGTACGTCAGTAGCCTAAATAGAGTGAATAAGTATGAAGTATAGATATTTGTTAAAAGTTCCTTTTTTATTGTAAGAGTTAAGGCGAGTAGGACCTGAGAAACACAAATATAAGCTTGACAAATATGTCTTTAAATTGTTTCACAGAGCCATTTAACGTTTCGTGACCTGCTACTGCTGCTGCTACTACAACTACAGCTACTCCTACTGCTACAGTGACATTAAAAACTTTTTCCTTACATTTTTATTGCACCTTGTTTTTTTACTACACCATGTATTTTTTTACAATGCATTTTAAGGATTTTTCAGATAAGTCCTAATGAGTTCAAATGAATAAGTTTATTATTTTTCAGTCAATGACTTATCATATAATATTTAAGGAGTGATTTCTTTAAATTACATATTTTACTAATGTGTCAATGTACAGTACTAATAAATAAGATTAATTATAGATGCTTTTTAATAATTACAAAACGTAAGTGAAAGCTCGTAACATAATTTGTAAATGTTTTTACTCTCATATATTTTATCTTGTATTTTAACCTTAATTACTCATTCTTCTTTTATTGTTTTATTTCATAGATATTTGATGTTCACTATGCTTACATGCATTGATATAATTGAGCTTAACATATCTGTTAATTATAAAAAATGTATATGATTATGTCGTGTGTGCGATGAAAACGTTCATGCATATGTAACATAAAGGAATCGCTCCTTAAATATTATATGATAAGTCATTGACCGAAAAATAATAAACTTATTCAATATACCATGTAGACTTTGCTTAATGGAAGTCGAAGTCGATCTATGAGCCTACAGTCAACTATTTCAAGCTGAAATATCCCTTAATTCACGATGAGGTATTCGGCTTGATCATAGGTGCTCGAGGTACTATACCAGCTTTTTTCGAAGAATTTCGACGGCAGTTTGCTCTGCCAACATCTCTAACGGATGACAATGTGATAACTGTGTTAAAAAATCCTGCCAAATCCTAATTAATCACATGGTGCCACATTAATAGCAATTGTAATTTTTCACGCCCTTTTCTTTGTTTCCCTTCTTTAAAATTTAATATCTATGTTTACATATGTATAATAATTTTTTGAGGATATACTGAGTCCGTAAGGGCTACCCTTAATGGGGGGCAGTTTATTATTATTATTATTATTATATTATTATTTGACACGGTAATATTTTACACTGCATAAGTACAATCAGGATATAGTTAAAAACGCAAGGAAAAAGTTTACAACTAAAGCTACTGCTACTACAGCTTTGCTGCCACTACTATTACTATCCAAACTTCACGAGAGGATCCTTGCGAGGTGATGATGGTTTTTGCGGGGTAAGAGGATAGGGTAAGCTAGTAACTCAGTGTCTTTGAAGGAGCGGGAGGATAGGGCTGGTAGCATTGGCCGACTAGGGCAAAACAAGACACAGTCATTGGCAAGCGGAGTCCGTATCGGGGTTGGGTTGTAAGAGTGGGGAGAAAAACTGGCATTTCTAGCTAGGATCTTGTCTGGAAATGCGAAGACTACTACTGCTGCTGTTATACTTCGAGGAGACAAGGTCTGTATGAGACACACGCCATTTATTCATAATATTAGCCACGAACGAAACGTTCCACAAGACATGGCAATTTAAACACAACAGACCCCGAGCAGTTTTCCTGGTTTCAAAGGCTAGCAGTGCCTTCTTATTTCCTTTTATTTCTATTTGAATTAAACGTCTGAATTAAACACAAATGCTGATGGACCTCACTCTTTGTAACTTGAAACAAAGCGCTGTTAAAAGTTATTCTTAACGCGTGCCGACTCGGAACAAAGGGAACACTGGCAACCAAGACTAGGAGCAGGAGTACAAATCGTATATATTAACTGCGCCTCGACACACGACTGAATAATGGATTCTTGACCCAGATGGACAATCCAGTGCAGAACATGAATATTTTACCATCGCAGAGAAAAAGAGAATGCTTGTTACACGCTGCAAACCCGAGTTTGATGACAATGTTAACTGCGAATCCCCCCAAAAATGTTTTAAATAGGCCATCTCGCTGGTTAGGAATGAAACGTGTCTATTAAAGAGAGAAATACAACGTCATGAATAGAGACTGGTACAATATGAACAGAATTTGTGGAAAATACGAAATATATTTTCGCAATATATGACAATCGATCTCAATACTTTTAAGAAAAGTAGTCACTGTGAGCACTGTTCCTAGTGAAAAAAATTCGAACTACATGAAATATGTGTTTACTCTGTCTGTAATCTCTGTGTAAGCGAATCTCGTGGCTTCAACTTATGTTTTACATTCTATAATTTGAAGTAGTCTATTGCCCCGCTCAACCTGAGCAGTTATGTCAATCCACATTATATAAATATTTTGTTTCAAATCCCAAATATTCTTACAGGCCTAACCTTGATCACAATACCAGCCACGATGGACATAAACCTTTCCCATAATTACTGGGATTTGATAAATCCCCTGTCACTTTTTACACTTACCTATTCACTAAGAAAAGGCTCTGATAAATCCAGAAAGAGATTGCATATAAATCACTAGTTCATCCAGTAATGGAATATGGTGTTGCATGTTAGTATCCTTACAGATTAGAACATATTAAGACATTGGAAAATATTAAAAAACGGGCTCTCAAGCGTTGTCATAATAATTCAACATTAAAATGGGACATACTTACGGACAGGAGAACGCGAATTGAATTATGCGCAATGTTCAAAACAAGCAGAGGCGAGTCTGTCTGGAGAGAGATAAAAAACAGGCTGCAGCCGCCAAATTACTCTTCAAGGAACGACCAATCATATAAATTGAGGGAAAGAAGACAGAGGACGGACACTGAAAAGTTTCCGTTTCTCAATCGTACTATCAGGGACTGGAATGCTTTACCTGCAGACTTCCTAAAGGCTTTACCAATAACCAAAAATGTATTTAAAAATAGTCTTAAGAACTTTACTAATAGACGGTAATATATCATGCACACTATTTAAAGGGTGTAATTGATGTTTTATTTGAAATGTTGTATCAATGAAGAAGTGTATTGTGTCAGTGAAGTGTGTTGTGTCAGTGAAGTGTCTTTGTGTCACTGAAGTTTTATAGTTTAGTCTATAGTGGTAAAGTATTTGAACAGGATAGTATCAGTGAAATGTGTCGTAGTTCCAGTGCAGTGAGTGAGTTGACAGCGAAATGAGTGTAGTTCTGAAAGGTATACTTCTGCAACTTAGGGTTAAGTTACAAATTAGATTTACTTTAAATGTTATTTTAAGTGATCGTGCTTCATTTAATTTAGGATGCTCCTTGTTAATACTATTACACTATTATTATTATTATTATTATTATTATTATTATTATTATTATTATTATTATTTAATGTGGACCTCACAATTTTTGTATCCGGTGCCACAATTACATTCTTTAAAGACAGATAATTATATCTTTTGTAGACGCTCTTATAATTTTCCCTTAGACCCATTTAAATTGATCAATATTCCCACCTTTGAAACCTAACAACTTAATAATTTAGATCATTCAAAATTGACACTTCTAGGACTTTGTTCTGACTTTCAGTACACTTATATCGAACACACACTGTTTCTAATACTACTTGTTAATAAAACATACTACCTCATTGTCCAATAAGTTCGTTATTATGTCTGTTTCTTGTGTACATTTCATTTTCAGATCTCACTAATTGTCTACATATTGTACTTCGCTATCCTAGCTAGCCTCCCCCGCCATACTCCTCACCTATTTTCATTATCCCTATCGTTTTACTTAACTTCCTATTACACTTCTCTAATTCATTCAAAATTGACACTTTTATCACTTTGTTCTTGATTGTCAGTTCACTTAGACAATATCGAACACACACTGTTTCTAATAATACTTGTTACTAAAACATATTACACCATTGTCCAATATGCTCGTTGTTATGTCTGTTTCATATGTACCTTTCATTTTTCGATCTCACTAATTTTCTACATATTATACTTCGCAATTCTAGCTAGCCTCCTCCACCATACTCCTTACCTATTTTATTACCTCTGTCGTCTTATCTAACTTCCTATTACACTCCTCTAATTCATATTTCAATTTATTTATTAAGTCCTTAGTCATCTCTTCCTTAGCCGTCTTATTACCAGAAACATACACTTCACCATTAGTATTAATATTAATTATTATTAAATTTTTAATAATTGTATTTATTATTGTGCTTATTATTAATTGTCATGTCCACACCTGTGGAGTAACGGTTAGCGCGTCTAGCCGCGAAACCAGATGGCCCGGGTTCGATTCCCGGTCGGGGCAAGTTACCTGTTTGAGGTTTTTTCCGGGGTTTTCCCTCAACCCAATATGAGCAAATGCTGGGTAACTTTCGGAGTTGGACCCCGGAGTCATTTCACCGGCATTATCACCGTCATCTCATTCAGATGCTAAATAACCTAAGCTGTTGATATAGCGTCGTAAAATAACCTACTAAAATAAAAAAATAATTGTCATTATTGAGTGTAATTAGTTACCACTGCCACCGGGTATTTACCCATTTGCAGTGTGAATAAATATATACACTTATACACTAAGGAGATCTCTGTGAGCATTTTGAGGGAAGGTTTGACATGAGCTCTTTAACAATTCCCTTGTAAGTGATGAAAACTGGAATCAATACTACACCTGGCCGTACACTTTACTGAGTCGAGAAGGTGGACGGAAAAGTACGGAGGTGTGAGTTTTGGGAGTCCGTTAGGCTTTGTGTTGCGAGCTTTCTTGAAAAGTTTTGATTCGATCGCCGGGCGAGATGTTACAGCATCCGGCTCGCAATACAGAGATAAGCACCGCACGGAGATCACGAATCCTTACAAAAACAGAAAAAGCCCTCCAGGTTCCTCTCCACTTCCTTATGGTTCTTTCCTTCTTCCTACGCTATTCTTCCCCTTGTTTTATTATCTGGATGCTCCCTGTAGCTAGCTACTCTTCATCATCGCCATCACATCGAACCCCGGAGGTGTGTATCCACCTCCTTCCCGCTGCTACACACATTCTCTCTTATTGTTTCTTATATTTTCCATCTCGCTGCCCGTGGTGTGATGTCTGCGCTCACTCGACTGGCTTTTCTCGCCACTCTCATCACGTTCTTCGAATTCTAAATACGCTGCAGTTCACATCATAGGTGTAGCTTTCCAATTTTAGATTGCGTTTAATATCCTGATGAGAAACACTAGACCCTACCTCTCATTCTACGGTACAAAGTTCTATCAACAACCTGCTATTAATTTACTTTCCGTCGACTGCGGAAAATAGGGATGATTCTGGACTTCTGTACCAAACTCTCAGAAATAAGTTTTATACAGAGTGTCCCGCAGCGGGATGTCCATAACTTACCTACGTGTTCCTGCGATTATTTTGAGTGAAAAAGATCTAATCAACATGGGTCCGAATCAGGGTTTGAGCTAGAAAATAAATAATTGTCGCAAAAATGCACAAATGAAAATTATATTTGTGCAATTATTTTGAGAGAAAAAGATTTAATCAACATGGGTCCGAATCAGGGTTTAAGCTAGAAAATAAACAATTGTCGTAAAAATGCAATAACGAAAATTATATTTGTGCAATTATTTTGAGTGGAAAAGATTTAATTAACATGGGTCCCAATCAGGGTTTAACCTAGAAAATAAATAATTGTCGAAAAAATGCACAAATGAAAATTATATTTGTGCAATTATTTTGAGTGCAAGAGATTTAATCAACATGGGTCCGAATCAGGGTTTAAGCTAGAAAATAAAAAAATTGTCGCAAAAATGCACAAATGAAAATTATATTTGTGCAATTATTTTGAGTGAAAGAGATTTAATCAACATGGCTCCGAATCAGGGTTTAAGCTAGAAAATAAATAATTGTCGAAAAAATGCACAAATGAAAAATTATATTTGTGCAAATTTCGAAATGCTTGTGCAATATTATAAATAATTGTGCAGAAAGATAAAATTAATAAAGTATGCAGAAACAAAAAGTTACGTAATTTGTTTCTTGGAGTCTTATTACTTTCAATCCATCTTATCACACTCTAGATATACTTATGTAAGTAAATCATTAGACGTAAGTATGTTTAGAGCCAATTACTGCTGAATTCACATCACATTAAAATACGTTATTTTAGGGGCACTCGAAACATTGGAATTCTTTATTAGATTTATTGCTAGCAGAGTGCTAACTATTTTTACTGGAAGGCGGTTTCTAATTCCAGTTTTTATAAGATTCATGCAACTAAATCCTCGCTCACAATTTACAGTATGCGATGGAATTACATAAATCAATTAGAAGAAATTGTTCACTTAACTTCCATGAATTGCACCAACTCTTTGAAATCAATTCCTGAACATCTATTGCTCAATATCTTTTTGAACATTGCCCATGCCATTAGCATTTCATTAAATTGAGATTAGTTCATACACATCTCAGATTTCATGCTCTCCATTACCATCTTCGTTTCTGAAGTCCAATGTGATTGTCGCAGTTTTGCACATTTACATTCAAAGTTTGTTGCATTTTTGGAAGTCGAGTAGCAAAATGCGACAAATGCGTCTGTGGCTGAAACCCTGGTCCGAATTGCAACGGTATTTACAGAAAACACAATTCTAAATTAATAATTTTACTTGTGATTTACTTACAACAGTATGCAACCTCGTCATAAGGGTGTAGTTGAGTTAATTCTAATCAGAATTCGCGCACATCGCTCAGCTACATGAGTTTGGTTTATACCCATTTTACATCCAAAGTATCCAGGATCTGCAACCAAATGACGTTCCTCTTCTTAACAGACAAGGTATGGCTGTAACAAGATAGTGCACCTACACTTTGGCAGGTGTATGACTGCATTTATAAATCATCAGTTTCCACATCGTTGGATTGGCCAAGGAAGGCCAGTGGTTTGGCCACCAAGATCACCAGATCTGTCTCCATTAGATCACTTTCTTTGGGAGCACATCAATCAGTTGTGTATGCTGCTCGGTCGAACTACTCGGAAAAATAATGGAGTACGGTGAACGCTTGAGAAATGATGGAGGTGTTATAATAATAGCGGTAAATTCTCTTACAGACAGAGCTCAAAGATGCCTCGACAAAATGGTGGTCATTTCGAACCCCAAATATGACAAATCAGAATGTATTCCTCAAAACAAAATTGTATGTCAATCACAAGTAATAACATTTTTAATTTAAAATATTATGTTGTCTGTAGATACCGTTGCAATTCGGGCCCATGTTGACTAGAACTTTTTTACTCAAAATAATCCCAGGAGCATGTAGGTAAGCTATAGAGATCCAGCTGAGGGATACTCTGTATAGAGGGCTGTTTCTTGTCAGACAATCCATTTTATCCGACGCGTCGTGTAGGAACTGTGCGATCTCATGTTATGACCAAAGCTAGGAAGTTCAGGCATTTGTACGTTTTTTTAAAACCTTGTTATTGATATGGTGATAGATTATTTGTACGAATCACTAATTTTCTTGCGTCCTGAATGAATTTTATTGTACATATAAATACGTATTTATGACCCTTTAAATTATTGCGCCATATTTTAGTAAAAGCATGCTTAGTTGGCATATGGGTATTTTAAAACTCAAATAATAAAAAAATTCATAACTTCCACCTAGTGGCAAATTTGAAACTAAACGCATGTGTGAAGTATAGTATACTATACTACAGGACCCAGGGGCACAGGCTGAGAAACAGAACTATTTTGGAGAAATTAGGTTTTAGGAACAATGTTGATGATATTTGCAATTATCAGTTACATTGGAAAGAGCACATCAACTGAATGGATTCAGATCGCCTTCTCATCTTGACTCTTCAGAATTGCCCCAGAGGCAAGCTACATTTGGAAAGAGGAAGAAGAAAATGGCGAGAAAAAGAACATATTTGTGACTTGTAAGAAGCAGACAAAAGTCGTATTAGTTTTGTTTATGGTGATGAAGTCTAAATGTTGTACTATAGTCCAATAACATAAAATATATATCTTGAAACAAACCCGACTTCTGAAAGTGAAATCGGAGGAAGTGTTGAATATTGCGTGACCATCGTGTTATCAGATAAGGAAACTTCACTATCACGGTGTACACCACACCTTATTTCGACGCGTGTAGTTTCTATTATCAAATACATTTGCATGTAAATTACATTTATAAATGTCCGCATATATACATGAGAACACGACGGAAACTCGAAAAGTTTCAAGTACCGATGACTGAGCTGACAATGAAGAATCTAATTATGCCCCTTTTATACGTACTCGAATGCTTTTCCAACGTCTAAGTACACATTCATTCATACCAATTGTATCTCTCTAATAAGATCAGTAATAATTTTATTAACAGTAATAATAATAGTCGTATTATGATCGTGATTTTAAATGCCCTATATGATCGTGATTATGAATGTGGTTATGATCGTGATTAAGGATGCGGTTATGATCGTTATTAAGGATGCTGTTGTAATCATTATTATGGATACAATTGTGATAGTGATTTTAAATGTACTATAACTATATGATCGTGAGTTGTAAAAAGAGCAAAAAAGGAAAAGGTACAAGGGATGCAATTGGACTACTACGAACAATCGGCGATAGATACCTAGAGAAGAATAAAGGAGTGTATATAGTATTTGTGGACTTAAGAAAGGCGTTTGACACAGTGGATTGGAACAAACTGGTGGACATCTTGAAGAAATTAATGTGGATTGGGAAGACAGGAGGCTGTTCAGTAACCTATAGATAAAACTAGTCAAAGTCAGGATAGGAGAAGAAATGTCTGACGGAAGTGAAATAGGGAGAGGATTACGACAAGGAGGAGATTCAAGAATAATTTAAAAAGTTGTATATAAAGTGAAAATTAAAATTAAGGTGACATTCAACATTTAATTTTTTTAAGGTGACATGTATTTATCTAGGCTGACGAGTTTACTTCCTTGGTTTGAATTGTAAATTATTTAAAACTAACGTGTAAGAGGGCCTTAGACTAGAAATGTTTAGTTTAAATGTAGTTCTGTTTATAAGTATGCATAAAGATGTAATTATTTGACTTATTTGAACTGTTGTATCAGTGAAGCGAGGTGAGTCAGTGAAGTTATGGTTTTACAGTGCAGTGAACAGTTCCGATCAGTGATAATTTATAGCGTCAATGAAATGTGTTCTATAGTGTCAGTGAAATGAGTTACAGAGTGTCAGTGAAATGTGTGCTAAAGTGTCAGTGAAATGCGTCATAGTGCCACTACAGGGAATGAGATGAGAGTAAAGTGAAAGACTATTGAAACTTACGTAGGACCTATAGATAATTATGTAGGTTGTATTGTAAAATTAGGTATTTTATTTTATGTTTTATTATTATTGTGTTAAATTGTATTGTGTATTATTATTGTATTGTGTGTAAAATTGTATATGTGTTGTAAAATTGTATTGTGTATTGTAAATTTTATTGTGTATTGGTTATCATTTTATTGTGTATTGTTAATATTGTATATACCACTGCCACCGGGTGCTTGCCCACTTGCAGTGTAAATAAATACATACATACATACATACATATCATCTACTCTTTTCAACATCTACTTGAAGGATTTGGTGAAGAAGTGTTTTCAGAACATGGGAGGAGTGATATTAGGAGGAAGAAGAATAAAGTGTATAAGATTTGCTTATGATATGGCGTTGTTAGCAGAAGAGGATACTATATTAAGGGATATGCTACTGGAGCTAAATAACAGCTGTGAGCGGTATGGGAAGATAAATGCAAACAAGACGAAGACCATGGTCACAGGAAGAAAAATACAGAGGGTAAATTTGAGAATTCTAAATGAAACAGTAGACCAAGTGAAGAGCTTCAGATACTTAAGATGTACTGTAAGCAGTAAAATGAGCTGCTGCCAGGAAGTCGAAAGGAGGATGACAATGGCAAAGAAGGCTTTTAATAGAAAAAGAAACATCTTCTGAGGATCTCTGGAAAAAAATTAAGGAAGAAACGAGTGAAGTGCTTTGTGTGGAGTGTAGCAATGTATGGTGTAGAAACATGGACATTACGACGAAATGAAGAGAAACGAATAGAAGCGTTTGAAACGTGGATATGGAGAAGAATGGAGCGTGTGAAGTGGACAGAGAGAAAAGAAATGAAGCTGTGTTGGAAAGAGTGAGTGATGAAAGAATGATGTTGAAACTGACAAGGAAGAGGAAAAGGAATGAACTCAAAATTTTCTCGGGCTTCCAGCCAGGTCATAAGTTGGTGATCCACCGGCGTTTCGAGGATGTTCATCTTCCTCATCTTCAGGGTTAAATTATATCTAGGGGTACCCAGCTCCTTAATAATAGTGCCATAGGGAGGAGTCAGCCGAGGAGCTGTG
Organism: Periplaneta americana; assembly: GCF_040183065.1. Lineage (NCBI taxonomy): Eukaryota > Metazoa > Arthropoda > Insecta > Blattodea > Blattidae > Periplaneta > Periplaneta americana. The sequence continues at coordinate 27,379,534 of NC_091132.1, read as the reverse complement.
CGCTGATTGGCTCTTATTAGTGCTGACGGGGGCGCAAACGTGGCCGACGTGTCGTTGGTGGATCACCAACTTATGACCTGGCTGAAAGCCCGAGAAAATTTTGAGTTATCACGTCGTCAGGAAAGCTTCAGTAGTTATTTCGAAAAGGAATTAGTTAGGTCACTGGCTGAGAAGAAACTGCCTACTGAAGTATGCACTGGAAGGAATGGTGAACAGGAGAAGACTTCGGGTCATAAGAAGAAATAAGGATCATAGCCTATGAGGAGATAAAGAGGAAGGCAGAAAATAGGAAAATTTGGACAATGTTGGATTTGCAGTGAAAGATCTGCCCTTGGACAGAACACTGCATGAATGAATGAATGAATGAATAGATGATTCATGGCCCGAATCCATAGACGTAGTCTTACATGAAAAGTTGGCATGAGAGCGGTATAGGCTTCTCGGCCTAATTTCCCTGGCAAGAAAACGTGGGGAGCATCTATGAAATTAAAAATATGATGTGTTTATAAGAAATTAACTTTGTAGAACCTTGTGGATAGTGTTGATATCTATACAAAAGTTTAATGCAGACTTTGAAAGTTACAGTTTTTTTTTTCCAAATTTATCTGACCGGCAATGTAACTCAATTTTTGACCGCGCAACATGGAGATAAAGTTAGGCCGTAACGTAAATTCCCATAAATAAAGACAGGCTGTAAGCTCTTCCTTTTCGAAGGACATAATGAATGGCTCTGGCAGGATGGATCTCCCTGCATCCAGTGCAAATCTCCAGAAAAACACGTCAGAGGCTGGAATTGCTGCGACCGTGTTACAATACCCGTCACTATTAATTCTGATGGATAGGAAATGGTGATTACCGCCAGTCAGCGCTGCCAGTGATGACATTCGCGTAGTAATTTGCAAGGTACATGCCAGTAATTGGCCGAGTAGTGTCGGGTGACCCGTGACCCCTTCGTGTGCCGTGCTCCATACTTCCCGGCCGGTCGCAGAGTTGGCCCCCGGGGTTGAGGGAGGCAGCTATTCTAGCTAACCTCGTGTATGCCGGACGAAATGTAATCACAGTCCACATATACCAGCCCCCTCCGTTACCCTTTACTCCACCCCACTGACATTCAGTATCCCCCTACCGGAATCTGACAGCTCACTGCAAGAGAGAAAAATTCCCCGTTGCATGCAACAGTGTTACAAAGTTCGGCAGATGTGTGTCTGTTGCAGGGATACACAGTTACCAAGACAATACAGCCGCGCTATAAGAAAACAGTATTGAAATTAAGACTTGGGTTTTGTGCATGTTTGCCTAGTGATCAAGTATTTTTTCAATTCACTGCGGGCTAAAGCAAGGAGATGCACTATCACCTTTACTTTTTAACTTTGCTCTAGAGTATGCCATTAGGAAAGTCCAGGATAACAGAGAGGAAGTTTGGAATTGAACGGGTTACATGAGCTGCTTGTCTATGCGGATGACGTTAATATGTTACGAGAAAATCCAAAAACGATTAGGGAAAACACGGGAATTTTACCGGACGCAAGTAAAGAGATAGGTTTGGAAATAAATCCCGAAAAGACAAAGTATATGATTATGTCTCGTGACCAGAATATTGTACGAAATGGAAAAATAAAAATTGGAAATTTATCTTTTGAAGAGGTGGATAAATTCAAATACCTGGGAGCAACAGTAACAAATATAAATGATACTCGGGAGGAAATTAAACACAGAATAAATATGGGAAATGCCTGTTATTATTCGGATGAGAAGCTTTTATCATCCAGTCTGCTGTCAAAAAATCTGAAAGTTAGAATTTATAAAACAATTATATTACCGGTTGTTCTTTATGGTTGTGAAACTTGGACTCTCACTTTGAGAGAGGAACAGAGATTAAGGGTGTTTGAGAATAAGGTTCTTAGGAAAATATTTGGGGCTAATTGGGATGAAGTTACAGGAGAACGGAGAAAGTTACACAACACAGAACTGCACACATTGTATTCTTCACCTGACATAATTAGGAACATTAAATCCAGACGTTTGAGATGGACAGGGCATGTAGCACGTATGGGCGAATCCAGAAATGCATATAGAGTGTTAGTTGGGAGGCCGGAGGGAAAAAGACCTTTAGGGAGGCCGAGACGTACATGGGAAGATAATATTAAAATGGATTTGAGGGAAGTGGGATATGATGATAGAGAATGGATTAATCTTGCTCAGGATAGGGACCAATGGCGGTCTTATGTGAGGGCGGCAATGAACCTCCGGGTTCCTTAAAAGTCGGTAAGTAAGTATTTAGATACACTATAGATTCAGTGCTTGGCTTAGTCCTGCAAAATGTAGTTCTCACAATAGAGAAAAAGGACTAAAATATCTATTTATTTCCGCGATGAAAAGGTAAAGTTTTCTTAACTTATATAAAATATTAGAAATATAATCGAAATTTAACCCAATTTGTTTTATTAAACTTGTTTTTTGTTTATTTTCTTCAAACGTATCACAGTTATAACCAACTCACACAATACTTCCACATTCGCACAATACAGCAACAAAACCAACCACAACTATAGCAACGTAGAAACAGACATGAAAATCCTATATATTGAGTCAAAATGCCAGAAACAACACTCCAGAACAATACTAAATAAGCAAACATTAAAAAACTCGTATGTAATTAAATTTCACAACGCAAGCTCTATTTGACACAGCAGTACGGATCATAAATATATCCACACTAAGGCAAAAAAAAAAAAACAACGAAAATAAGCACAGGACCTCACTAGAAACTTGAAGATTGAAAATATGATATCGAAACTAAAATAACATAAGAGTTCAAATTAAGGCAGGAAAGTTGTTTTTGTAACAAATTAAGCAAGTCGTTAGTGCTACAAGTGTCTATTATGTAATCAAGATGTATCTAATTTTTTAGAGATATTTAGTTCTTTTAGAATTCTGTTTATAGAATTTTATTTTTGAATGTGATATTATAATTTGTACAAATTTCAGACCTCAGAAAGTATGTGTTGTAGGACCCATGTTTATTAGGCATTATTTTCTTGTTGTGATACATACTAGCACCTCCTAAAATATTGGATGCTTTTTTTAACACTCTGTACAGGATATATAAAACTATTTTTCATGAACCCTATAAGACATATTTTGCGACATTTTCATAGCACCAATCATATTATATCATCATCTATTTTAACATAATATAGACGTTTCCAATCATGGACATTACAACATGGGCATTACTTAAAAGAATTAAATTTTATATACATTTCGGTGTGAGCGAAATTTTTCTGTGTACTTTATTCAATGGAAAATCGTTCGCTAATCGAGAAAAATTTGGACTCTCACTTTGAGAGAGGAACATAGGTTAAGGGTGTTTGAGAATAAGGTGCTTAGGAAAATATTTGGGGCTAAGAGGGATGAAGTTACAGGAGAATGGAGAAAGTTACACAACACAGAACTGCACGCATTGTATTCTTCACCTGACATAATTAGGAACATTAAATCCAGACGTTTGAGTTGGGCAGGGCATGTAGCACGTATGGGCGAATCAGAAATGCATATAGCGTGTTAGTTGGGAGGCCGGAGGGAAAAAGACCTTTAGGGAGGCCGAGACGTAGATGGGAAGATAATATTAAAATGGATTTGAGGGAGGTGGGATATGATGATAGAGAATGGATTAATCTTGCTCAGGATTGGGACCAATGGCGGGCTTATGTGAGACTGGCAATGAACCTCCGGGTTCCTTAAAAGCCAGTAAGTAAGTAAGTAAGTAATCGAGGAAAAGAGGACAAAAAGAAGATAAGACATTTAATGAAAAGAATATGTAAAATTAATAAGGGAATATACAGTTAAAAATTATACAACACAAATATTATTAATTAATTACGCTTTCTTTGCGTAAACTGAATTATTACCAGGTTAGAAGACATTGTTATACATTTTTATTGTCTTCAATGCATGTTAAAATAGAAATTAATGATTTTTAGACTATGAGGAAGTTCTCTTTCATTAGATTAAATTATACAGAACGTTATGTAAATTCTAGTTCCCCTTTCAGTCAATGTGTTATGGCAGTATTCCGCTTCCTGACACTGCTGGCAGAGAAGGAAAATACGTTAAACGTTAACGCCGCACAGGCAGATTTATTACAGAAAGTTATCAGTCTGACAGACTGACAAGTTCAATCCTTGATTAAAAAGTAAATTGAGCCAAAATTATGAATACGCGCACACAGCCCCGAGCTTCGGTTCTCTGATTTCAGGGATAAATTGCAACTGAATTGTGAACCTGAATTCAGAGACGCGGCATTATGTATTTTCGCTGACGGAAATACTGGAGTGGCAATTTTATATAGGCAATGAATTTCTACTTCAAGATTTATTTAGCAACACAATTCGTATGCGAAATATGAATCATCTAATTACAGCATAATTAATGCTATTTAGTCCGTATCTAGAAAAAATGTTTTTTTATTAATTTTTAATTTTATATTAGAATCTACTATAATATTATATTACATTATATTTTATTATGTTACGTTACGTCACATTATATATTATATTACATTGGACTTTGGTTTCTTCGGAGGTTTTCCCCAGCCGTGGGACTGAAGCCGGATGGTCTATGGCGAGTCCTTGGCATCAACCCCTTTGATTTGATTACCTGGTTGGGTTTTTCCGAGGTTTCCCCCACCGAAAAGGCAAATGCCGGGTAATATTTTGGCGAATCCTCGGACCTCATCTCATCTCACTACATCTCGCCAAAATATAAAAAAATGTAAAAAAAATTGTACAAAATTGTAAAAATTGTAGAAAATTACTAAATTGTAAAACTATAAAAATTTGTAAAAATTGTAATTGTAATATTGTAAAATGTTGACATGTTCCACATCTTAAAGCTTCATTGCTCATGTAAGATCTATGGAATAAAATAAATGAATGAATGAAAATGAATTGCATTACATTGTATCAGAAAATCTTATAATTTCCGGGCTGTATTAATAATAATAATAATAATTATAATTATTATTATTATTAATTATAATTATTATAATTATTATTATTATTATTATTATTATTATTATTATTATTATTATTTAATCTGACAGGGTTAAGGCCATAAGGCCTTCTCTTCCATCCTACCAGATAACACATATAAATACAAAAAAAGAAATACAAACATTGATGAAAATAATACAAATTAAGTTAAATCCCTATAGAGGGCCAACAGGGTCAAAAGAACACTATAGAGCTCTCATCGGGCTAATACAAGAAAAAAGAAAAAAAAACAGAGATAGCAATGATGATAGTGATGACTGATAATAATAATAATAATAATAATAATAATAATAATAATAATAATAATAAATACATTACATATTAATTGTCAATTTTACAACAGCATAGTTACAATATTTACTATATGTCATGGGTTAAGGCGAAGTTGCGCAACCTGACAGGTGTTCAACAAGCAATTCCATGAACTAGAATGTGATTTTTAAATTTAAATTTGAATTTGATATCGTCCGATAGTCTCTGACGTGGTCAGGGAGAGAATTCCAGAGGCGTGGAATAGATATGCTGAAAGATGATCAGTAGAAGGATGTTCTGTGCAGAGGAATAGAGAGAAGGTACATGTTCCGGGTTCGAGGTAGTGAAAGGTAAACAAAACGAGATGCTAGGTAAGAGGGTGTGGAGGTGTGGATGATTTTAAATAGTAATAAGAGAGAGTTGAAGAATCTTCTTTCTTTAAGTGGACTCCAAGACAACAATTCTAGTGACGGTGTTACATGATCGAATTTTCTAATGTTACAAACGAAACGAACGCAGATATTGTGAACACGCTGTAGTCTATGGGCAAGATCAGTATTTAGATTCGTGAATAGAGTATTAGTATGTTATTTAAAAAATAACATGTTTTGTGCTTAAATACAACAGATATGCAATAAGTATGTAAGAAAATTGCTTTCTATACAATAAACTTAACATTTGTCCTATGTATTTTCCACAAAAAGAGGGGTGCGATATTAGGAGCACCAGTTCTCTTAATACCGGTTTTGGAATTTCTTTGTACTTTAAAACTAAATGTAAAATAAAAGTAATTTTCAAATCTGACTTCACTGATATAAATACAATAACCCCGTATTAAGAATCCGTATTTATTTAAAATTTTTGTAATATATTAATACTTGAAATACCACTTTTTCAAAATGGGTGCGATATTAGGCACAGTTTCCTCACATTGCATTGCATTGTTACATTATAATTATTATATTATATTACATATACATATTAAGTGAAATACGAAATCGCACGTCTTTCACTGCAAACCCAGCATTCTCCAGCCTTTTCTAATTTTCTGCCTACCTCTTAGTCTCCGTATATGATCCATGTATCTTAATGTTGTCTATCATCTGATATCTTCTTGTACCCTGAACTATTTTCCCGTTCACCATTCCTTCCAGTGCATCTTTCAGTAGGCAGTTTCTTTTCCCATCATATACGTTAAGGGGTAAAACCATTCCGGAAGTTAACAAATGTAAATACCTAGGAATAACTTTTAGCAGCGATCTCGGCTGGGGGGAACACGTTACTGAGACAGCGGTAAAAGCATGGAGAGCATTACGCTTTGTGATGAGGGTACTAAGAAAAGGTTCTGATAAATACAAAGAGATTACATGTAAGTCACTAGTTCGTCCAGTAATGGAATATGGTGCTGCATGTTGGGATCCTTACAGATTAGATCATATTAAGACATTGGAAAAGATTCAAAAACGGGCTCTCAAGTGTTGTCGTAATAATTCAACATTAAAATGGGACACACTCACGGACAGGAGAACGCGAATTCGATTTTGCGCAATGTTCAAAACATACAGAGGCGAGCCTGCCTGGAGAGAAATAAAAAATAGGTTGCAGCCGACAAAGTACTCTTCAAGGAACGACCACTCATATAAATTGAGGGAAAGAAGACAGAGGACGGACAATGGAAAGTTTTCTTTTCTCAATCGTATTATCAGGGACTGGAATGCTTTACCTGCAGACTTACTAAGGCTTTACCAATAACCAAAAATGTATTTAAAAATAGACTTAAGGATTTTATTAATAAACGGTGGTATATTAGGCACACTATTTAAAGAGTGTAATTGATGTTTTGTTATTTGAAGTATTGTATCAGTGAAGAAGTGTGTTGTGTTAGTGAAGTGTGTTGTGTCAGTAAAGTGTGTGTGTGTGTGTGTGTGCCAGTGAAGTTTTATAATTTATATAGTGGCAATGCAAAGTATTTGATCAGTAAAATGTTTTTGAAGTGTCAGTGAAATCAGATAGTATCAGTGAAATATGTCGTAGTTCCAGTGCAGTCGGTGAGTTGACAGCAGGTACTTGTGCATGTATGGACATAACATACTCGTGGGTTTTAGTTCGAACTTAGAGTTAAGATACAAATCAGATTTACCTTAAATGTTATTTTAAGTGATCGTACTTCATTATTTTAGGATCCTCTTTATTCATATCATTATACTATTATTATTATTATTACTATTATTATTATTATTATTATTATTAATTGTGTTTATTATTAATTCTATTATTGAGTGTAATTAATTACCACTGCCACCGGGTATTTACCCATTTGCAGTGTGAATAAATACACACATACATGCTCACAATAACAACCATGAACAGTACAAACGTTTCACATTATTATGGGGGTTCGATGAATTCTCTAATACTTGCTATGAATGATACCTTATGAATAATAAAGTACAGTATATTAGTGAAATGATGCAAATAACCGGTCTTTAATACTACTATCCAACGTCCAATTTTTGATTCTGGCGAGTTGATAAACTTGGTTGATATAGTACCTGTATTCAATAACAATAATTAATGGCAGATTAAACTTGTGGATAATAGTGATGAGTTCCTATGACACCAGAGCTGAGTGACATGCATTCTGAAAGCGTACAATTTTGATTTAAATATGACATTGCACACACACACACACCGCACACAATTTTTGACATTTGTTCATATGAACCTTTATGTTTTATGTTTTTTTTATGTATAACCACTTCCAAATACTTTTCGTAACATTTTGAGGTCACCCTTTATGTTTCTAGTCTTGTCTCACATGTAATCCAATAGAATGAAAGACAATGAACACAAAAACACTCTGATACAGAGTGTAATATAGATATTAACACCAATTTATGATATGATATTTATTATATTATAGATCACAGACAAAGTACATACAAGTAATCAATTGAACCCTTACATTACATACTTTATGATACTTTTTTACACAAAGATATAGTATTATTTAAATACAATTTCTACATTTTACATATTTAATAAACAATTTTTTTTTGTTTTATCTTGCACTTGCTTTTAGTTTTGTGCAAGGCTCAACTCATTCTAATATGTAGTTACAATCAGTATTTGTTCACCTTCCTATTTCTTTATTTATTTCTTTTTTTTCTCATTCAGTTCTATTTCATTTATTATTTCCATTCTAATTTTTTTAGTCAAAAAAATATATAAACCTAATTGCTTTTGCAATTTTGTGTTGTTATTATTATTATTATTATTCATCAGTTATTTTATAGCTATTTCTTTATTTATTTGTAGGAACTTTTCATTTATAAATTTCACCCGTATATCTTTTGTATTTTGACATTCAAGAACATTGTGAATGTCATCTTCTCTCCGTCCACATAATGGGCACGTGCCTTGAGGTATATTGCCTCTATTACTTCTTAATTTCCAAATCCCCAGTCTAAACCAGGCTAGTCGAAATCTTTCTTTCATATTCATATTTTCTATATATGTACTCCTTCCCCATATGATTTTATATTCATTAAAAAATATTAGGGATCGCATTTCATTGTTACTACTAAAATCATTTTGCCTAGTTATATTTTTACATCTTGATTTAATTAAATTTAGGCTTGCTGACATATTTCTTGTAGCTGAGCTATTCCATAACCACCCTAGCCCAATATTAAAGATGTTATTTTTAATATTCACGATTGATTTATTTGTCGTATTAGCAAATTAACACCAATTATACGCCTCAGATTTTAAAAAATAATATAAATTATGACTTACGATGTTTACTTTAGAGAAACTGCAAACATTGGGGCATTGCAACTACGTGTAATATTACAAAAGAGTGAATTGCATTTTTGTGTTTTATCTGGATAAATCTAACCCGTTAACGACTACTATGTTCCAGATCATGTAGCTAAGTCCTTTGACATGCTATTCTAAACCTTAATGTTCATACTATTTGCCATTACTTTGAACGTATTTTGTTTAATATGAAAAATAAATACATGAGAAGTCCCACAACACCTTGATACTCTAAAAAATTATTGTTCAGTTTAAACAAAAGGGAATCGTATTCAGTGAAATGTATTTGTCAATGTTCTACATTATGCACGATATATAGACTAATATTAGCTTTGTTGATAGCAAGCCGGTGTCGAGGGAGTAGACGCAATTGCATTGCGAAGGCAATGATTTTATGACAGAGCACTTTTCCTATGGGAATAAGTAAAATCGCTCGGGAAATGAATACAGGTCTGAAATCCACGTTCTAAAATCCTTTAGAGCACATGATGTATTACAAAATGTAACGACAAAAAGTGCCAACAACTTTGATATCACTTCTAATATACAGGGCGTTTCAGAGGCAGTAGTATATATTTTAGGGGGTAGTAGGGTAGTAGTAATGACTATTTTCAGTACAAATAGTCACACAAATATGTGTCCAATTTTAAATTAGCGTGGAGATATAGCCATTTGAATATTACGCATAAAAAATCTAGGAAAGTATGAAGCAGAAAAAAAAAATGACCTGCTGATTTCATTTATTTATAGATTGAAAGTCTTAGAAAATCTCAACATAGCTTTCTGTAAATGTGTGGTGCGGTGTGATTGACAATCAGCTGATTGGACGTCCAATGTTACCGAATCCTCTTACAGAGCGCATGTATGAAGAATCCTGTCAAACGAGGTTCCACTATTATTGGAGAAACAAGCATGGATACGGTAATCCAGTATGACGGAGCTCCTGCACTTCATATCCGTCAGGTGACACATCATCTAAAGCAGCCGTGGCGAAAATGTGACTCACGAGCACATTGTGGCTCGCAATGATAGCTATGCATTTCTCTTGCTTCCTACCTTCTCCAACCCCCACCCTCTTACTCACTGGAGTCAAATCTCCGTTCCATTTGTATTTGTCTCTGACCTGCGAGTGGCGTATCGTCGCAATGTCTCTCTCGAAACAATGTACCTCTACAAAAACGAAAGTTTCAAGTAAGATGGGAGGACGCATTTTTTTTGCTGCCAATATGATGAAAATATTAAATGTATGATTTATTGACAAGTATTACACGAGGAAAACGGTGTATAACATAAAACGTCATTATACTACTTGTTACTGATGAAACATTAAAAGTTTGTGTTATTATTATTATTTATTATATTATTATTATTATTATTATTATTATTATTATTATTATTATTATTATACGTCGATCCTTTTTCAGCAGATATACGAATAATATGGTTAGACCTTCAATTTAAACTCACAGATTTACAACGTGATCTTAAATGAGAGTTATAAGTAAGGACTTGACAAATGTTGAACTTTTCAAATCTTTGCCGAAAAAAAATAAATATCCGAAGCTTCGTTCATTCGCTTGCTCTGTTGAAGCCATGTTCGCTATAACTTACGTTTGTGAAAAATTATTTTCAACAATTAAAATAGTAAAAACCAAATTTAGATCACGACTGACAGACAAATACCTTCGTGATCAACTACGACTAGCAGTAAGTGACATAATTCCTGATTTTGAAACTCTGTCGCAGACATATTCTGAGGACAGTTGATTTTAGGTTGTGATAATGTTTCCTATGTTTTCTTATTAATTTCTTTCTTCGTTACACGTACTAAACATTAGTTTGTAGCCTTATACTGTATAAAATTATATTTGATTGCTTGACCTAAGGAAAACGAAAATCCGTTAATAAGTCAGACAGTTGCTTCACTTTCCCTTCGGGTGTCCGCCTCCCTCCATAGGTGCTATGCACGTTGGAGGCTACACAGTGGCTCGGCGCACGATCACATTTTCGCCACGGCTGATCTAAAGTCTAACATTCTCCGAACGATGGATCGGCCACAGTGGCCACGTTCGTTGGCCACCATATCTCTAGTCCTTAGTCCTATGTATTAATCTATGGGGATGGGTGAAAAGTGAAGTCCACAAAGAAAATGTAAACAGAAGAAACAAATTTCCTTTCTGAATTTTCTTGCCGTTTATTCAATATGGTCATGATCTAGAAATCATCTGCAAAATTTAATGAAAAAAAATGTGTGTATGTATTTTGGATTGGCGTTCACACTTTTTGACATTTTGGGCCTACACTTTCAGATTAACACTTGTAAAATGTTACATTTATATAACATTGATAATAGACCTTTGGTGCGTCCCTGTCTTTGTCCCTTTGGTCTCATTGAAGTAATTTGTGATTTTATTTCTTATTTTTACTTTTAATATACAGTCTGATCAGTTTCGGTTTGGCTAACATTAATTTATTATTATAAAGTTATTATATCCTAAGTAATTTTTCGTCATGCCAATTTAGTGGGTTTCCACATAATAAATATGAATTACATATGTCCAAAAAATCTCTACGTACACAAAGATAATTATGCTGAAGTGCATTTTCCGATATCTGAGAAACTGAAGACTTTAGATCGACTTTTTACTGTGTCGGAACACAAACTCTTTTTTGTTTTTTTCAATTATAATAAAGTGAAAATACACAACTCTATCATGCAACACAAGATTTCAACTCTTAATTACGGTTTTAGTTGGCAAGGTAGCGAATAACATTATCACAAAAAAGAGACTGGCAGAATATTTCTGCTCTTATGTATTCTAGGCTCGAAAGAGAGTTAAATGCACGGATTGCGTTATAAACCCTTATTTTTTAGTCTGTTCCTTCTACTCTTTTGTACGAATGTATTCGAAAACGTTAGTTTCTTTCTCTGCAGTTTTTTCTGTATTTCTGTAGCGACAAAATAGAACGTGCGATTCATGTGAAGTGAGTAACCTCCACACGTGACGTGACAACGCGTTGGGGCGCAGCTGTTGTGCCCAGAAGCGGCTCCTTCCATTGTGACGTCTTATTTACTCTCCTCCTTGCTTCTGGATCGTCTATTTCATTGCGGCACGTTCAGGAACGTTTGTTTTAATGCCAGAATAATAATATTTCCTTTTTCTCTCCTTTCTCTACGATAGTATCTATGGATCTTATGGGAATTCATTGTGCGCAAACGTTATTTCTTCTAGAAAATAGTTGTCAACCAATAGTTCCTTCAAGACGATAATTTCAAGAGGGAACAAATGTAAAAAGTTTCGCACTATTGTTTTGAATTCAGTAAGCAATTTTAGAAAGCACTTTAGGGAAGAAAAGAATGAAAGAATAATATTTTCAGCGCTTTGGCATGCATAATAAGATGAGAACAGAAAGTGGAAACTAAATTTGACTGGGAACTGAGCGTGTGCTAAACAACAGTTTATATGTATGCATGGTAACAGCGCTCCGGAATGTAGCAATGCTGAATTTTTAAAAATGAAAACTTCCAAGCGAACAGAACCGTCTTCACCAAGATACTTATTTACATCAAAATGAATGTCTTAGGGTTTGGGTGAATAATAATACTGAGGAAACCATCATCATGCAAAATTGCAGCTTAGATGATTAATAACATACATATATCAACATATGATTGACTATTTATTCCGTTAATATGGCTTAAGCAATGATTTACATACGAAAGAAAAACATATCAAAGAAAACTATTGATGTATTACATCGTATTTTTTCTTGATACTAACGTTTTCGCCCCTAGTGGGGCATCTTCAGGTAGGCCTACAAGATAGAAGTATCATCTAAAATCAATTACAATACAAGTTTTACATTTGAAAATGCCATGGCTAGAATAAAATATGACATGGTGACAATATTATCCATACCAACATTAAATGTCCTGTCAAAATGTTAAAAACAAATATCATTTAAAAGAATGTGAATTTACATAGTTATATAAAGTAGTTAAAAACAAATTTAATTTAAAACAATGTGAATTTACATAGTTATATAAAGTGGTTAAAACAAATTTAATTTAAAACAATGTGAATTTACATAGTTATATAAAGTAGTTATAAACAAATTTAATTTAAAACAATGTGAATTTACATAGTTATATAAAGTAGTTAAAAACAAATTTAATTTAAAACAATGTGAATTTACATAGTTATATAAAGTAGTTATAAACAAATTTAATTTAAAACAATGTGAATTTACATAGTTATATAAAGTGGTTAAAAACAAATTTAATTTAAAACAATGTGAATTTACATAGTTATATAAAGTGGTTAAAAACAAATTTAATTTAAAACAATGTGAATTTACATAGTTATATAAAGTAGTTAAAAACAACGTGAATTTACATATTTATATAAAGTAGATCCCCTTGTATGGATATCTCAAATATATTATTGCCAATAAGATGATCACAATAAAATCAATAAAAATACTAAAAATATACAGAATTAAAACCTTATATTATTAAATGTGGAGTCATAAAAGCGTGTATAACTAATGTCATGGAGCGAGTGGAATTCTCGTTAAATGTTCAATGCTCTCGTATCTGAAAACAAACATATATCTATGGTAGGTGAAATAGAGATTATTTTGAAATGCCATGTGAAGGTATGGAATTATTTATAACATCACGTGAGTCTAATCATCATACACGGATTGTTGAACAGAAGGGATGTGTTTTTTGCACGTAATCAGTCCAATGGAATAAACTGCAAGTCGATGACAAGTTGTTTGTATTCATTTTAATCATTATATTATAAAATGAAAGATTTGAAAAGGGGGGTTAAAGAAATGTCTAAAGATTTACTTACGTACAGAGCAATAGAACCGTATGTAGTTGTATATTTTTAGTATTTTTATTGATTTATTTTGACAGGACATTTAATGTTGGTATGAATAATATTGTCACCATGTCATATTTTATTCTAGTCATGACATTTTCAAATGTGAAACTTATTTGTAATTGATTTTAGATGATACTTATATCTTGTACCTGAAGATGCCCCACTAGGGGCGAAAACGTTAGTATCAAGATAAAATAGGATGTAATACATCAATAGTTTTCTTTCATATGTAATTCATTGCTTAAGCCATATTGACGGATTAAATAATCAATCATATGTTGATATATGTTATTAACACGAGGCTTAGCTGAACATTTCCCAACATGATTTTTAAATTATTAAATGATTAAGTTCTGCTACAAATCGGCTCAGGATTGTCCTGAATTTCCCATTTTCTCTTTTTCCCAACGCAAATCTTTCTACATTAGAAGTGGTACGAGAATTCTAATGCTTCTAATCCATTCGTAATGCTGTAACGAGCACATTACATCATCCATTAGCTTGCGTCATTTTCATTTTTATGAAAATATTCGGTTTTATCGATTGGCTGCACTAATTGAAATAACCTTTAATCAACAATAGTCTTTGTAGTTTTATTCCCTTCATTTCTAATCAACAGTCACAACAATCCAGGTCATCGAGCGTTTTCTGAACATCTAATTAAAATTAGATTGTAGCGTTTATTTAAATTTCCCAAGATTTTACTTAACGTGAAATGAACAGTGTTCTTTCTCCGCTTTCTTACACAGATTAAACACAAAAATTAAACGGTATATTATTCGTACTTTTTCTTACGAGCTTAAACAGTACATTATGCAACGAGCCTATAATGGTAGTAATTAAGACGTGAGTATGTTTATGAAACGAGAGCAAGCGACTTTCATAATTTTCATACGAGCGTCTTAATTACCATTATAGGCAACTTTCATACGACTTTTTATGCTCTAACTTGAAATTATTCAAGAGTATTCATGTCATTCTTATCTGACTGGGGAGCGGAACTAACCTTGTGCAATATCTCGAAAGTTGTGAGATGTGCGCAAACGCGAAACTATTGATTTTTTCCTAGAAACAAATGTCATTGACCTTGATATAATCTAGAGAGTAAAATAAAGATTAATCTTGATATAACCTTGAAATTGATTTAGACATTGAAAAACGAGATCACATATTGAATTTATTTGAATATTATTTACAATTAACGCTAATTATTATAGTAATAGAACATAACCTTCTGCGACAGTATTGGATTTCCAGCTTCCGTAACGTTTCGCTAGTTGTCTTTCGATTGCATATCCGACAATAATCGATATTTGCGCTTTCGTATTGCTATAATGGTGTTTTCTGATTGGTGGAACACCTGAACTTTAATGAATAGGTGTACTTTAATGAGGTCCATTAAAGGGCTGCTACCAGGTGTATAATTACTACATTTCGGCATGGTCGACCATAAAACAATGTACGTGGCAATGACCTTCAACAAGCCGGGTGAAGGGGTTGTTCAGAGCAACACAGCCTTATGTTTAATGCCTTGCTGATAACACAGCGTTGCACGATCTCGTAATTAATGTATTTTAAAATGCACATTTTTCTGGAAAACTATTCAAAATACAGCAAAATGGTATTTGACTTTTTGTTGCACTTATTAAACAAATCATCCATCAGAATTGAAGGGTTCAGAGCCATAGTGGGCCAAGCGCCATTTATTAAAAACGGAGAAAGCAAGTGTTAAAGTTAAGTGAATACCATAGTTTAATGAAGATTGACATATCATTTAGTTTTAATGTGTATACTTTATATTACTTGCTGTATGTTTCCTTTGAATTATGGTAATAACTTCATTTTAACCCTTGTTTTCTACGGTTGTAGTAAATGGCGCTTGGCCCACTATGGTTCTAAACCCTTCAATTAATGACATTACTTACGGTTCACCGTGTATATGTGACGGAGATGAGATGCTATTTTTAATTTAGGCCTATGTTTTTGTAAGTAAAGACTGAAATTTCACAATAATTCCGGCAGTCCATATAAGTATTTACGATATTTTACGAATAATATAAAAAATTATTAGTTATGACCTGGATTGTGTTTCAGGACATTAATCTTCTAACTGCCACAATGGTGTTCAAAAACCGTGTAAGGTCTTGGAGATCCATAAATGACCATTATATGGCGTCTGAGTTTTTTCCCTTAATTGTTATCACAGAGGCTAACTTGTACGGCAAGTAACTCATCGAGTGTTTTCTTGTGAAGTCGTCGCTTTTGTTTGTGCTGACTACTGTGTCAGCGCCAGCTCTTCTCGTGCTCAGGCAAAAACTTCGTACCTGGAACTGTAGAATTCCACATATCGCAGTTTTCTCTTTTAGCAGCTTTGGTTCAAATAAAGTTTATATGGAATACTTAAGCTTTAGAGAGAAGTAAAATAGATCTCTTTTCCTCAGAGTCGAACCAGAGGCCCTTAATTGAAGAGTATGATCCCAAAATTCGCTTACTCCATTTGCCATTTTTAAGATTTATACATTATATGACTTGCTTTTGATCTTGTTTTCTTCTAAAACAGGCCTGCACAAGGTTTGCGCTCACAGCTCATGAGCGGAATGCAGATATTAGCTAAGCTCTGTTATAAGGGTGGACTGGAAGAAGGGGTGATCTCGTACAAAATGTACACAAGAGAAAGTACTATTACGAGTACTTATGAAATAAATTCTCGTTCAGTGTTTGCAAAACTGTCTTGGAATATTATTAATTAATAAAGTAATATTTATTTTGCAGAAGTAATAGAAATTCTATAGCTACTTAAATGTACAATATCATTTTGTTATATTTTTATTTATCAGTACATCAAAACGAGGTTTTAAGCTGTTGGCAGCTGAAAGGAATAGTAGCCTACTGATCGTAATGAAACATCAGTTACAGATGTTCGATGCTGCCTTTATTAAAGTTGATAACAGAAAACAGTTGCTCACAAATATAAATGTTGAGCCAAACATAGCAATCATTTTCACAACCAGCCTGTGCAGTCGTGGATATTATTGCTAATGTTTAGCCTTGTAAAACTCAACCAGGCTAGTAGTATTATTCAAATGATCTTTAGCTCTTAGGTCACATTGAAGATCAATAAGTTCGAGCTGTAAATCGTTAAATGTTTAATGTTATGTTCCGTCTTTTAGATTCCTCCATACTGTACTGTAGCAGTAGGTAAGCAACGTGAAACAGTTCCTGAGAATAGGCCTACACACTGCACTCCACTAGATAGCTGAGTGGTCGTTTCCCTCTCCTCTATCTATAACAAGTCTGTCATTCTGACGTATCTTCCTCTCTGTTTCGGCGAGCGGTAAACAACGCTCTCCCGCTCCGAAAGAGCGCGCGCGCTCGTTGAGCGCTGTTTGTGCAGGCTTGTTCTAAAACATCGCCAAACCTTGTCTAAAAGTAGTTTAATTTCTTTTTACTTTAAGACTCAAGGCTTTGTTACTCATTAACACATTTCTAAACCTCCTCGGATTTTTAGGCTCTAATAGGATATATATTATTTTAATGTACCGAAGTACATATGATATTTCCATGCAGATATTCTGCGTCATCGTACGATGAAAGAGTAATGGAACAGAGAAAAATTCTTTCATCGTATGATGACGCAGAATATCTGCATGGAAATATCATATGTACTTCGGTACATTAAAATAATACATATGATATGCGTATTCCGTCGGATCCCGGCCAACTAGTCACTCATAACGAGTGCACCTCAGCACATGTGTGGACTTCAGTCCTACGTTCATAGACATCTATGACGTAGTGCAGAGGGCGGCCACTAGAGGGAACCCATGAGTTGGACCTTAAACTGAGACGATTCTGTCCGACACCGGGATGGGTATCCGGTGTGGCTTATTGGATAAAGCATCAGCACGTAGAGCTGAAAACCCGGGTTCAAATCCCGGTGCCGGAGATAATTTTTCTCTGTTCCATTACTCTTTCATCGTCTAATAGGATAGGTTGCAGCAATTATATGTAAGAATGTAAGCAACATAACAGAATCTTGAGTGATGGTATTGCCTGAAACTAGATGCATTAAAGAACGTATGTTCGGATCAAATTTCTGCACATTTAAATGTGCAAAACTAGAAATTCTTTCAATCAGTCGTTATCATAATTGCCTATACTGCTCTCTTAAATTTACTTAGCACATATATTTTTTTTCGTTGTTGGTAACTCTATAGCATCTATTAGATACTTCATGGTTGTGCTAACAGATGGAGTTACTTGTCAACAATGTGACGCTGAAACGTGTGTTCAGGCTACTGCCCAGCGACTGATGTATTTTTATATTTTGATGATTGGTTAATTAATATTAACCCGGCACACTCACAATCATACAAATTTCCAGACTCTAGACACCCAGGTAATTTTTCTTCTTCAAGAAAAATTCACCGAGAGCCGAGCCCGGGAATCGAACCTGGGACCTCCGGATCTGCAAGCCAGCATGCTGACCAACAGACCACGGAGACAGCCTAACTTTGCATCTTGGGAATTAAATCAATGGCTTCCCCAAAACACGCTATGAAATATTTCATATAAAATAATTTTTGTCTCGAAAAGGAAGCAAAAACAAGAAAAACTGTATTAAACATTTTGTTTGAAATATCTCAAAGAATAACCCCACAAGATTAATGATATTACTTACGGTTCATTCTGTATATTCAATGTGTTTCTAGTTTATTTTTCATAAATTGTTTTTGTTGATTAGTGTACAAAATTACGTAAATTCTTCTATCTCTTAATAATATATTATTTGTGATATTTCATTGTAGCTTGTATCTTATTTTAGTTTAAAGTTTTATTTCCCATGTTGTACTTAGGCCTTGCTAATAGTTTTGGAATTGCGATCGAACACGAGCACTGCTCATTCGGACCTCAAATTTATTAAAACATATTTCATACTCTAGTTTTTATCATATGAGACCTTCAGAGCTAAAGTGGATCAAGCCATCAAATTTTCATGAATTGAGTCTAATTCATTTTCTGATTATCTGAAGTTTGACCTTTTCCGAGCAGTAATGGCTCAAGTCTTAATTCCAAGCATTCGCTGGTAGGTGACACCAGTCACTTTTGGCTCAGTTATTTGTTCACGATAGTTTAATAGTTTAAATTACATATCTGAAACAATATATACAGACAAGGTCAGTTAAAATGAAACAATTACAAAGGGACTGTACAATAAAAGAAATTCGTCAAGATTATAAAACGGATTTAAAATTAACCAACTAGAGGTGTAATATTTGACAGCAGCTCTGCTTAAATTAAAATTATGTGATGGAAATTTATTTGTAACCTTCAATGATATGTGACAAAACTTTTTTTGCGATTTAACAGGTCTACAACTTATGATATTAAAATAATTTCCTTATCGTGTGTCATAGCAATGAATATCATTTCTTAATGTTAAATTTGCAAGATTATCTTTAACATACAAAATTAATTCTAGAATATATAAATTTATTACAGTCATGATTTTGTTTTTCACAAATAATGGTTTACAATGTTAATTAAAAGTTATATTGATATAATTGTTACGGCCCTTTTTTGAAGCACTGATGCCCCATGGCAATATTCCTTAGGTAAGAGTACCTTGAAAGTAAGAAAAATAAGCATCACTAATATAGTTTTCAGGTACAACAGTTTTTAATCTCTTAAGGAGAAACAAAGTTCTTGAAGGTTTACTAGAGATATGATCAATATGACTTTCCAATGTCAATTTGGAATGAACAATAATTCCTAACATATTAAACTGACTTTGTTCATGATCAATCTTCTTTAGAGTAAAAATCACACGTTCAGATTTATCTGGGTTCAACAAAAATCCATTTGCATTAAACCAAAATTCAGCATCTCTGTTTTGAGCCATAGTGGATCAAGTCACCAAAGCGTTGCATCAGTTAACATCACTATTGTTTATATTTTATAAATCCAGAATTTGAGACTGGAGCAATAAAAATTACTAGTGAAATTAGATAATCCACTAGAGGAAGTTAACTTTAAGTCCTATTATCTCAAATCTACGTCTCATGGTCTTGATCCACTTTAGCTTTGAACGCCTCATATGTATTATTATTTTATGCTAGACCATGCCGAAATGTAGTAATTATACACGTGGTAGCAGCCCTTTAATGGACCTCATTAAAGTACACCTATTCATTAAAGTTCAGGTGTTCCACCAATCAGAAAGCACCATTGTAGTAATATGAAAGCGCAAGTGTCGATTATTCTCGGATATGCAATCGAAAGACAACTAGCGAAACGTCACGGAGGCTGGAAATCCAATACTGTCACAGAAGGTTATGTTCTGTTACTATAATAATTAGCGTTAATTGTAAATAATATTCAAATAAATTCAATTTGTCATCTCGTTTTTCAATGTCTAAATAAATTTCAAGGTTATATCAAGGTTAATGTTTATTTTACTCTCTAGATTATATCAAGGTCAATGTCGACATTTGTTCCTCGGAAAAAATCAATATTTTCGCGTTTGCGCACATCTCACAATTTACGAGCTATTGCACAAGGTCAGTTCCGCTCCCCAGTCAGATAAGAATAAAATGAATACTTCTGAATAATTTCAAGTTAGAAATATGGTCGAGTTTAAAAAAGTAGTATGAAACTTGACTATAATGGTAATTAAGACGCTCGTATGAAAATTATGAAACTCGCTTGCGCTCGTTTCATAAACATACTCGCGTCTTAATTACTACCATTATAGGCTCGTTGTATAATGTACTATTATTATATTTGTATTTTGTATTTATTTCCTTTTGCATTTATTTGTAGTTCATAACTGGATTCCGATCATGTATTCATTATTAAATGTAAGTTCATCATTTAGTTTTGATTTAATTACGTTACTTTAAGTAACCAATGAACAAATCTGCTTTGCTTGGCGACCGCATTGGATATCAGTGTTAGTTCCGGTACGTTTATAAATTGTCTACCTGACAAACAACCTCACTGAATGAACGAAACGAGATTACATTACTCTTGTCTGATCCCGAAGTAATCACTTGCCAGGAAACAAACCGCAAGCAGTAAATAAATTAGGGGATTATGACAGGTCAAGTTGTCGGGGGAAATACCCGCGAATCAGGGACGCTGAGCCGCGAATGCTGACTCCTTAATCCCCCGCCTCGCCTCGGACCATTGTTACCCCAGCTGTTGCAAAGTGTTAGAGCTGCTGCGAAAAACAGAGATGGGGGAACAAGTTACGGACTTACTCGAGGGATCGATTTATCTGGAGAGTTTGAAGTTATACGAGTTTAGTTACTATCCGGGATACAGCTTGCGTCAACACCTGATCATACACAATGAATTTATATTTGTGTTTCGGAAAGTAGCAAATAATATCAGATTAAACACAAACAACACACCAAACGCAGAACTTCTGAATTATTTCAACGTAGCTGACGAATCGTTTTGTAAATTGCCTAGAAATTAGCGAAACATGAATAATGCTGTGTAACAAACTAATAATTATCTACCGCCATCCATTCCCTTGATCTGCTTTTATGGCGCACATCAGCTCGTGTTACGACTGCAGACTGAGACGAATTAAGCCGTCATCAAGTCGTAACTCCCCCTTCGCTCCAATTCAACCTACAACAAGTTTTTTCCTCACGAAATGTTGCTACGTTTTAGTCCCTGTTGGGTTTCATAACATCACGATTTAACGAAGCCGTGAGACTGCATCGGGGAGGGGTAATAACCGCTTAATGAGAACGTCAATTTTAATAATCGTGTTAATAATGCTTTAATTACGTCACCTGAAACTGCGCTCGTGGCATCTTTCTCCCCGTCACCCCTGTATCGTCCCCTAAGCGGTTGTTTGATAAATTATGTTGCGATTGCCTCCTGAATTGAAAGGAAATAGATTGCATCTCCCAGCTCGAAACAAAATAATGTCAAGCAGTTTATTACAATTCGTAACGGCTTTTAATATGGAAAGTTTCTCCGAGTATCACTGGAGAAAAATTGTAACTAATATTACAACATAGCCCCTTATAAGAGTTGCATTTGCCCGCAGTACATTCGCTAGTTAGAGAGTTCCACCACAGTCTACTACTGGGTGTTCAGTTCAAAGTGTGTCATGGCTCGCTGTATGCCGTCATGTGGCTAGCCGATGAGCCTAGAAAATTCAATTTTCCTACACTTCCGCAGAGGCGTATTACCTGTGTGCCAGAGAAGTTACCTACAAGTACGGCGTTCATTCTGAAGATTACTTACCGAAACGTACGGTAACGCCGGTAGTGGCAGGAATGTGAACTGTTTGGAAACACGTACTGAGGTGAGTTTTTTTCTTACGTCGGGATATGGCGAGAGGATTAAGACGATTACTTACGTGTTTGTTGACACGACGGTCAACATGGACACGGAGCATTTTATTTGTGTTGTGGAATGTTGGCGTACGCAACCGATGATAACAAATACCCTGCGTACGACTTGTCCACTCAAAACACAGTTCGAAAGATGTTATGGTAGCACACAGACCGTACAGACCGCCATCTGTTGCTACGACGTTCAAGTTATACCGTACACGTTCTCAAGTTCAGATTGAACGCCTTGATTAATAGGCAACGTCTCTGACATAAAAGCTGAAACTCGCTTCAAATCGCCGACTCAAAACAGTGACGTCATGAAACACTTTGAATGAACACCCAGTATATACAGTCACGAAGCTTGGGGTGATTTTTTGCATTTCTCACGATAGTTGCTAGCCGCTTGGAGCGCTATGAATACTAGGAACAATAGACTGTGTCACTGCCATCGTGATTTAATACAGGCCGTAAGGCAGACCATGTGACTCGCTTAACCAGATCACGAAGGGCGGCGTTTCAACCATATAAATTAATTGGAATGCATAAAGAGTAACATATATTTCTCTAAAATGTAGTGTAATTGCATTAATAAAATTTAAAACAATGATTAGGAGACACTTCAAACATAATTCACTTACGAGTTAAGATGTAATATTATTTATGGTGCGAAAATTACGTTGTTCGTATGTGTAATACCTGCCTTTATTTCGATTAAATATTGCGAAATTCTTGTACATTCATTTATGCACGATTCAGTAATTTTCAGTTGCACCGCACGAATATTTAGATATGTTGAAATAAATTATAGGCTATGTTTACTATACCAGTTGCCCATTTCTGTCTAATTTTAGTGGTCTCCAATGCCCTGCCACTACATATGTATATAATGTCATATGAAAAGTATAGGTTATGTTTATTATATTTAAATTATATTCCTATATTCACAATTATACATTATAATTAAACATAATGTCATGTATGACACCCGTCACATTCTATTTGTCTGTATTTTAATACTACAATTGAGTACTGAATTATTGTATTTATCTACTACCTAAGAGACGAAGTAACACAATCGTACGTACACTAATTTCATAGGAGTGGTATGGTACATTTTCTGTCTACAATTAATTAAGGAAGTTAGATGTGCTAAGTCAAAATAGCTTCCATTCTAAACTTAAAGGAATGTGAGTTTATAAAATATAATATAGGTATACTTTATGAAAATAATATATAAACCTTATGTATTTCACATTTCAATAGTGGACGGAAGGTGTTAATTTTTTCAAAACAATACGATATCGAAAGTACAATACATTTTATCGTCTGCTGGGGAAAGGGTCTGTGATGAGGCGATAGTAGCGATCCTGGTGGTTAGCAACTATCTATGGATGCATATTTCAACTATGTTTGGATATTTAGTAAGTATTGAGCTTCGTGACTGTATATACAGTACTAGACTGTGGTTCCACTTGCACTCTTCAGCAAAAGGTATTACACATTCACAGCGCCGTGCTTCATTCGCAACCAGCAAAGCGCGCCGGATAGTGAAGTAGCCGCCCATGCAAGGCGCACTGTAATTCTTAACTTTACCCCTATTTAATTTTTTTTTTGACTCGTAAGATGATTGTTGTTTACTCAACTGTTCGAAGACAGGTCTGAACCTCACAAGTGATACCAACAAGGCACCACTTATGAAACAACTAGGCCAGAAGATAATGGGGTAGGTTGGCCAATTCCTTTCCCTTTACTCGTGTTTCCTTATTCCAATGGGACTCTAGTCAAATCTTTTGACATATACAGAGTGTTAAAAAGTATCCAATATTTTAGGAGGTGACAATATGTAATAGTATTCATTGAATTAGAGAAAGCATACGACTCGGTTCCTATAAAGCAGTTGTGGGAAGAAATAAAAGGTATTGGTGTTAGTTTACCCCTAATAGCGTTAATTCAGAGGCTATATAAAGACTGTCAAGCTGCTGTTAAGATAGGGCAAAGGTTATCAGCTGCCTTCTATACAACTAAAGGCTTGAGACAAGATTGTAGCATATCCCCTACCTTGTTTAAAATATATATGCAGCAGATACTGGAGCAGTGGAATAATTCATGTCGAGGAATGGGAATTCCAGTTGGAAATGAGACAGTGCACTCGTTGCTATTTGCAGACGATCAGGTGATAATTACGCAATGTCGAGAAGATGCAAAATTTATGGTAAGGAAACTCCTTGAAGCATTTGAAGCAGGGGGACTGAAAGTTAATATGAGTAAAACCGAATACCTGGTGATAGGTGGAGATGGACGAAATATAAAGTTGCCCCAAGGAATAATTAAAATAGTGAAGGAGTTTAAATATTTGGGGTCGGTTTTGCATGAGACTGGAAATTGTAAAGCGGATATAGATTATAGGATAATGCAGGGTAGAGGAGCAATAAAGATGTTGAATGGAGTGCTATGGAGCAGGACAATAACAATGCAAACAAAAAAGAGAATTCTTGAGACTATAGTGGAAAGTATATTGACATATGGGGCTGAAGGTTGGAGTCTAT